>NW_026972516.1:0-85819 GCF_036711695.1 Zophobas morio | reverse complement strand
GATTGGTAGTACAATGCCAGGATGAACGCTCGCAGAATTTAGTAATTATTATTTTAAAAATATATATACACTTTATACTTAAACTAAAAATTTATATTTTATTTTTTTATATTATTATAATTAAAATTTATTAAGTTTTACTTTTTACTGCGTAAATTAAGTTGACTTATGATATATATTTTTTAGATTCATTAATTAATATATTATTTTTACTAGAATAAGGAATATTTTTTAGATTCATTAATTAATATATTATTTTTACTAGAATAAGGAATCTGCTTTGAAAGTTCTTCGTCTGCGACTTTATCAACAGGAGCAGGAAAGAATTCGAAAAGAAAGATCTCAACTTTATAAGAGCCAAGTAATTAATTTACTTAAAATAATTTTTATTTAAAAAGTATAAATTTCTTTTGGGTGACGCACCTCCCATTTTATTAAGCTTGGATTATTTTTTAAAAACAATTAATTTCTGTGATTAAAATTGAAGGAAAAGTTTTTTAACTTTTTTGCTTCATTCGAAGTATTATTTTGTTCGGAGTCACTAAATTAAACAAGGAGTTCAGGGGGAAATATATATATATATAAATTATTACGAAACTTACTAGAAAATATTACCTTATAAGAATATTTAACTGAAAGATTTACTTAATGTTAAACTAGAAATTTAATTATATTTTTAATAAATATATAAAATTATATTAAATAGTACGGAAGTTAAAAAATTTTAATTAAATTTGCAATAAATGTAGTTCACATGTTTATACGCATTTGAAGTTAATTTAAATATTTACTTATTCTTCGTTTTGCTGTATACTTTTAGATCTAGTTATTTTTAATTTTTTTTTTTTGGTGTACCACCTCTTTAATTTGTTTAATATAATTTTTTAAAATTTTTGCTTTTTCACTCATCTTTTAAATAATAATTTTTAATATTTTTTGCTTATTTTCAGTTTATTTACAATTAAAAGTTTAAAAAGTTTTAGTTGCTATAAGCGAACTTTATATTCACTAAATTTTATTATTTAATTTAATAAAAAGCGCTATTGATTCAGAGCTTTTAAATCAAATAAAAATTTCCTTAATATTGGAATTTTAAAAACTTAATTTATATTTTGTATTTTATTCATTTATAAAACCTCGTAGGCATAATTTTTTTCTCTTTTAATTTTTTTAAGTTGAAAATTTTCGTTATCATAGTTTAACCGTAAAGTTTCTTAAATTTAATAATAATTTGCTAGATTATTCAATTTTTTATTTTTTTAATATATAAAAGTTATTAAAAATGTTAATTCTTATTTTAGGTTGGGCAAGGCGAAAGAAACGAGAAGGTCAGAACTTATAATTTTCAACATGACCGTCTCTGTGATCACCGAGTAAACTTTTCTATAACGCTCCGGGATGCCCTTGAAAATGGTTAATTTTAATATTTAGAACAATTCATCGTTTTTTTGTCTACTTATGTTGTACTACTGTAAACTTTTTTTTACTTGTGAAGGAAAGCTAGAAGAGATCTACCAGAAACTGCATGAAAAGGAAAGGCTGGAATATTTGTGCAGCCTTTAATTTTTTTTTTTAGTTTTATAAATATTAAAGCATTGAAAAAGTTTGTGTAGAAATTTCTTAATAGTTTAAAAAATTTACACGTTTGGATTGCTTATGCAATAATTCTGCACTCTCGGGGCCTTCTCGTACTAAAAAAATACAAATTTTCGAAAAACAAAAAAAAAAGGCAGATTTATAATAGTACAGGAAAAAAAAGATTATCTTAATTACGGATGCATAAATTAAAAGAAACATAATCTCACTCGCACAACTTTCTGGATTCTCCTTGCAATTTAATACTTATTGTTTTTACTTTTGCATTAATTTTAGTTGAAGTTAATAAACTCTTTTCATTGGTTTGTAAGAAATTTCATTTAAGATAAGCAAAGGAATGATTAAAAAGTGTGTAGTAAAATTAAGTTGGTGGTCTCTTTAGAGTTGATTTTTCTCCTCTAGAGGTTGACTAGTCAAAATTTGCTAAATATATTTGTTAGCAATCTCTTCAGGCTGCGAGTTCTTAGAGTTATTAGAGGACTCAATATTTTCTTATTAATGACATTTTACTTTTTCAGCAGCTCTGTAATTAATCTCTTCTAGCCACTTTATTGCATAAAACAACAATTATAAATATTTAAAACCAAAAAACACAGTTAACAATTTTTTTCCCTAGTTATATTATAAAGCTAACCGAATAGAACTTTATAATTGTCAGGTTGTAACCAACTATATTTGTGTATAGGGTATAACTAGATCATAAAAATAATTACTTGGATGGTGCATACGCTTTTATTATGTAAACTTTATCTTTTAATTGAAAAAGTTTTGTAAAAATATGTTTAGAGCCCAATTAATTTGTTTAGTACGAATATGAAGGTGACTACTCTAAAGTCATCTATTTAGAGCAAGTTGATATAAGCACTGAACTTGTACAAATGGCAGAATTTGTCATTAATTTGGCTTTCTGGCCTCGTCTATCCAATATGAAATAGACGCTACTCCTCGTAAGTTCATTCTTTTTTTTTACTCTTCGAAGAAGCTGTCAAAATCTGAATATGCAGATCCTAGAACATTTATATTCACTAAAACTATTAGTAATTGAGCTTATAAATTACTAAATGCTGGATCATTTATTTTTAGTTGAAAATTATATAAGGTAAAGGCAACTATCTAGCTAGTAGTAAAAGCTGTAAATATTTTTTAAAAAATAAAATTACTTATCAAAATTGAGATATGAAAGAACAAGCGGTAAATCTCTTCGGAAAAGATGTTACAGGCCTACTAGGTGAGTATCACAAAAACGTAACTCACTGTTAATTTAAAACCTGTACACAAAAGAATATAATACAGAAACTGAATGACGTAAAAGAAAGTAAAAGTATACCACTTTTGCATTCTAAAAGCTTTAAAACCCAGCAGTTATTAAAATAAATATTTAAATTCTATTTATTACCTCAACAGATATTATTGCGGCTTACCAACCACAAGAAAAATGCATTTAATAATTAGTTGAACATTCTGTGCGGAGCATAACCTTTAAATATACACTTTAGTAGTAGAAAATCTAATTTAATAGAATATTGAGAACAGACTTAAAATAAACCAAATTTCTTTGCGATATTCAGGTTGTTGGCCTACTTTTATTAAAAAAATCTTTGTAACCTCAGTATTTTCAGATTTTAAATGTTTTTAAGCTTTATAGTATTGGTAATATTTTTCAAAATCTAATTTAAGCCTTTATTTCCCTGTTTTACTTTCAGCATCTAACCTTTTTAAAATTCTTTAAATAAAATAGATTTTTATTATAGCAAAAAAAAACTAATAGGAAGTTATTAGTTTCCTTCCCTTTTCACTTCTATTTACAGTCTACCTTATGTCATACTTCTTATGTCCCACTTGAAGCGAGAACGTTATTGCCGGTAAGTCGTAGGCCCAGGCAGGAGATGCATATGTCATAATCGGCCGAATGCTAATACACATAAAGCCTTCGCTTACTGCGCAACGAAAGTTTATCTTTGCTACACAATAAAAGGTATAGCATCTGTGTCCGTTGCGTTGACCTCCGCCGCCACGTAATTACGTGTGGACACCACGATAGCTTAGAATCTATAATGACCCCCATGTATTTTTTCTGAAATGAACATGGAATTTCATGCCGTTTAAAATTAACGCATTAGGCAGCGCATGGCTTTTCCTCCTATAAGAAGCGCCTTCTTTTGCTTCGTTAATGGATTGGTCCCGTTGACGCCACCAGTTAGCAATTGCGTCGGGATAAAATCATTAGCGCTGACATAGTAAAAGGGTGACTTTGACGATGAATAAATTATTAGTTTAAAAATATTAATTTTGGTGTAAAACAGCTATATATTTATAAAACATTATAGTGGTAGATAATAAACATTTTTTTAATAAGAACTAAAAACTATATTTCAAGGTTATCTTTAATAAATAATTCTTTTTTCTTAAACTTCTACCTAACTGATTTTTTTTTTAAATAACGCGTTAGGGTTACCTGACAAAATTAAACAGTGGTAAAACATTTTTTTTTTGTTTTGCATTAAACAAGGATTATTATTGCTTTACTGTTTTAAATACATTGTAATGTCACTTGTATCGTTTAATAAACCATCTTTAGTTGATGTAAATGGTAATTATAAGCTTTTTCCCCTTCTACTCACCTTATCTGCTAAAGCCGAATAAAATTTAATTAAGCAATTTTCGGTTTCAGTAAATAAACCCATATAATGGAAGAGCTTTAAAAGAGCTCCTGGTAAAGGTTTAGAGGTAATAAACCTTTTAGAAGGGTGTGTGATTAATTGAATGAAAAATCTGTTAGTTTTAAATATGCAATTAAAGAAAATTTAAATGCAAAGAAAGGACATATTAATTATGATTTTTCAAAATCAATATGGAGAGTATATGAACGAGTCAAAAGAGGATACAAAAACAAAGTAATTATATAAGGAATTTTTTTTATAAAAAATTATATATGTAGGGCGAAATAGCATTTAAACAATAAAAGATACCCTTTATTTTATTTAGTTAAACATAGAATTGTTCATTAGGATCCAAATAGTGAGTAGAACTTATGTACAATGTCGGCTTGCTTCCACTACACTTGATTAGGGAGTACATAAGTTTTAGAGTCTTGGAATAGGTTAGTCGCGCATAGTGCTTTTCAATACATTTGATAAATGCACATGTCATTGTGCACCCGCCCTCCTTATCTACTTTTGGATAAAATATTTAAAGTATAGGTTATAATTACTACTGATTAAGTTACCATTAGTTACAATTGGCTTCTCGTTGTGGATAAAACCGCTAAAGAAAATTGCGGTGCCTATCTCAAATAATGAGATGGATAATTTAATTATTGTACTGTACTTTTATACAAATATAAGGTAGATAAAACTATTGCCTCTCTTCACGACTCGTCTTTACTCGTAAAGAAGTTGGCTTAAATTTTTATAAAACTTTTAAGTTAAAAGGTTGAGTCTGTGCTACTTAAAAAGACTAGACTAAGCACAGATACCATCATTTTAAAATTTTAATATTTAATGGAATAACAAAAGGGGGTTATTATGTAATTCTATACCCGCCGGTTTTATTGGCCTTCTGATGGATCTTTTACTTCCGAATAAAAGTTTGAGTGCTGAACAAATTTTAAGGCTGGTGTTGTTGCATGTTCTGGTGTAGGAAAGACCTAAATCTATATAGTAATAAACAATTTCTTTCAAATATAGTGAAAAGAGGGCTACATTAATGTTGTGATATACTCATGTGAATTGTAACCTAAAGTTCTTTTTTTAAAAAAAAAGATATTTTAAAATTTTTTGTATGTAAATTACGGTAGAGCAACTATACCCATAATCCTAATTAATGGTTGTGCTTCCATAAAGTTACCACTCGCCTTACTTGTTAGAATTGACGACACGATATACTACTAATATTTTACCAACACTGTTAAATTTTTCGAATAGTGGAAGTTTTAAGGCTTTTCGGAGGGATAGAAGTTATTACATTAGGTTATGGCTATTGTTAAATGTTTACATTTACTTAAGAGTATTAGTTAATATTTGCATTACTTATACTAATTATACAAGAAACTAATTTTTAATTATTTTTATAAGAAAAAGATGTGCTACTTTTATCATACTAACCAAGTAATAATACCAGTTTTGCATATGCAAGAATCCATAAAACTTATTAATCTCGTTTCCTGTGGAATAGGTATCACAATTAAGTTTATGAGCTCTTCAGAATAAATAACTCCTATAAATAAAAATGTGATAACTTTACTCTAAAACCCAGTATAATTAAAAAAAAATTGATGTTATAAAATTTTCGAGGGCATTAATTACGGTCTATAAGAGCACGCTACCTGATTTTTCGTAGTCTATGGGATATATGACTCCTCTTTTCTCAGAGTTTTTTCTATTACTACATGGCTTCTGGCGGGCATTCCCATAGTATAAAAAGAAAGTGTCCTCTAAAATAATATACGAGGCAAGAACAATATCTTATAAAACATTTAAAGTATATTAAAGATGAATAATTTATATATTTAATGCTGAAAATATATATTTAAAAAAATTTAGTGAGAAACTTTGGGAAGTAGAATGAAAAAAGCTGCTAAGGTGAATGTAAAATGAAGTATCTACCTGGAGCTGCATCTAAGACTAACCAGCAAAGAGCTTTTATAATGTTAACTCTAGAAGGCTTTATGGTTATTATATAAAGAAAAATTAATTTAATTCAAAAAAAAATATAAGCATAAATACAATCAGTAAGGGATCCGTTTGATGATTAGACAACTTTAATATATTTTTAGGCTGAAAATTAAGTTTGTTTATCAAAACAAGTTCCATGTCCTACATTATTATTTAATATAAGTTTTTAGGCCATGGCAACGCATTTTGTTGTAAAAAATTTAAGTAAATATCAATAGCATGTATAACAACATTAGCTCCACTTTCAAGGTCTACAGCAATTAAAACGGCTTTACGTTTATTATTTCCCATGTTAAACACTCTATATTATCAAAAAAAAATATTGGAAAAAGGTTTAAGTTAAATAAAAGTAGTTCTAAGTTTTTGTTAATGCACAGACACGGAAATGCGTTTGCATTATATAGCTTTAAGAACTATACTGTTTTTAACTTATCAAGCAAAAAATTGTAAGTGACTTCCGTGTTTAAATTTAAGTTTATATGACAATTCAAGTATAATGAGTTTTGTATGTAACAGACAATACGGGGACTCTTCCAATTACCTTTAAGCACCAAGTGCGTAATAAGTGTCTTATGCTAATAACTGAAAAACTTGTTTCTAAAAATCACGCTGGAGTAGTGCAAACCTGCGAAGTAAAAAGGTAAGACTGAGAGCCCGCGCCGCAGCCCGAAGCACCCAGTGACCTAAGGAAAAGGGGGCGTGGCAGAAGGTATTATATATATATACTTTTTTTACGTACACATTTGCGGCCATTTCTTTTCGAGAGATAAAAATACTTAATTTTAAGTGGAAGATACATGTAAAATTAACGAATAATTAAATTACCCAAGAACAAAAAAATTAAGATAAGATTTATGGGCGAATCATAGTAAAGGAAGAGCAACAGAGATGTTAAAAGTTGCTAAACATTCTATAAACTTCCAAGATTTTTTTTAATAACATGCCCTAATTTGGTTTTTTTAATCTTAAAATATGTTTACTTTAGTAAAATATTTTATATATAAATTTTCTTTAAAACCATAGTAACACGGAGAGTTAGCACCCTAAAATGTAAAAATAAAAATATGTGCTTAAAAAATTATTACTTAGTTAAAGGGAGGGCTTTAAAAAAGTTTAAGCAAAAAGGTGACAAAAATCTATTAAAACTTGCTCGGGAATAATCTTAACCATATTAAGACATACCAAAGTTTGTTTTAGTTTTAAATCTTCCAATAAAAAGATAGAAATAAGCAGTAATAATTCTCTGCAATCCAAAAAGATAATGTGGAGCAATGCTAAACTCGCAACAACTCTCCTTATACGTGAATGCCTTTGTGAGATTATTAAAAGGTTGAAGTAAGAGTCGAGTATAGTATTGCCTTTTTTATAAATGTTGTATATAACTTTATAGTTTTTGTAATGAAGATATTTCTAAACACCTGGTAAGCTACTTTATAACTTCATTTAAAAAATAACTTTTTATTTTTCAAATTATTCGAAGCCAGTTATTATTCTTTTAAATTTTACTTGTGTGCCTTGTTTGAGAGTTAATTATAATAGTAACTTTTTGGCCGTATTTATTTGTCGCAGCCCTCCTTGTATAAAAATGCAAAAAAAGTAACCTTTAATATATTTTTTCTCTTTTTTAATCACAACACAAATCTTCTTGCAGCTAATTAAGGTACATATTTTCAAAGGTTCAGGTAAGATTCGATTAAATTTAATGAGTAAGGCGAACTACAAGAACGTCAAGGCGACCGCTCTTCAAAAATAAAGAAAAGCAGTTCTATATTTTCTTGTCGAGGCTATTTAAGCGACACCCATTCCTTAACGAAGGTTTATGAAACGTTAACTCGCTAACGAGAAAGATATGAACATGTTTTTTTTTATTCAGGATGAGGTATGTTAATACCATTCAAGAAATTGATTAATCCGTTAAAATTAGGTACTATTGCAAACAATATAGTTGTATTCATAAAGAAATACTTTTTTTACTTATTTATTTTGAAGTGTGTTAATTAAGCAAAAGGATTTATTCTAATTTAACTTATAGCTATGACAGGTTACTTTTTTGAATATAAATAGAGAGAGATGCTATTTTTTTTTGAGGAGTGAAAACATAAACTTTTGTACAACTTTAAATAAAGTGAGAATATTTTACTTAGAGTTTAAAGCAGACATAGTTTTTATATTTGCTATGGTATATTTTATTGTTACTGCTTTGTATTTCACATGATACTGACACTTGCGGATAACAAAAACATCTTGATTTTTCTTAATCTCTGTAAAAAGTTAAAAGATTTGTAAAGTAGGGTTTTAACACATAATAAAAGTCTTCAAGTCCAATAAGGTGATTAAAAGTTTTATGAGCTAAAATTAGGGGTATACACTTAAAAGTATATATATTGATAGAAGTAATTTTAAAAGTAAACCGGTGTTTTTTTTTATATTGCCTATAATTTCAAGTGAAAGAAATTGGAGGAGGTCAGTAAGTCTTTGCATAATCAAGAAATTCTTGACTTTTTTTTATTTAAAAAGTAAATTTCGTTTAAGCAACCCTTTTCTAACCTTTTTGATTAGAAAAAATAATTATTTAAAACAGTGGTGCTCTATTAAACTTTAGAGAAATTCTTACGCGAATTTAAAGCACCGAGATTGCTTACAGAGCACTTATCTCTAGCAAAAGAATTCATGCATTAAAATAAAGTTGAATAACTTAAAGGTATTTAAGTCTCCCTACTATTTTTACCGTTTAAGGAAAATTGTTTACGTAAGCGTATATTAGTTATGAAAAAGTAATTATAGATAATTGTGAAGCGCATAGGAAGATGAAAAAGAGTAAATTTTATTATTTGGGTTAGCCTCAAAGATTTATTGAGAGAATATTGATTAGACTTCCAATATGGAAAGTGTTTTTCCTGATATAACTATATAAGCGGGAAGAGCAGATGATTTTGTGTATGGCAACTTGATCGATAGTACTTCGCTCACTATTATTACTTAATAAGTAGAACTCTTTGTTGTAGCGGAAAAAGGAGTTGAACAAACATAAGTTGATACCAATATACCCTTCGTTCAAATAAAAACAAGGGTCTGCGACTCCGGAAGTTACTTGAACAGTAAAATGAAGAGCTCAAATATATAATAATGCGATTTCTTAAGTTTACTACCGTTTGAGACGAGTGTTCTTATTAGCTACATACTAGCAACCAACCTACTAAGAATCCATAGAGTTTCTGTTTACTACAGAGTTCTAGCTAACTAAGCTGGAGGCCCAAACATCCTAGACGTACAAGAACTTTAAACTAGTAAATTCAAAATAAGTTGGATGGTAGCTCGTATAAAGTTGAAAAGTCAGGGTGCACTGCTATACGGAAGCACTTACAATAAGGTATTTTGTTTTTGTAAAAAAGATAATTAGCAAAAGGTAAGTAACACATTGCTTCCCAAATTAAAATTAGAGTTTTTTAAACCACTTGGCAAAAAAAGAGTTCAGTTTAAACCTTGGCAGAGTCTATACACATTTATTGACTTAAATTAAAAGCAGGCGTTAAAGTAGTAATTAGATACATACGCACCTATATTTATATTAAAATTTACAAAGGTTCCGCTCGTACGTGGATAGAAAATATCTAATAAAGCAACAAAAAAAAATATATAGTAATAGTAAAAAGAAAACAAAAAACTAAATAAGTTAAGCTTGTCAAAGCTTCCTGAGCTGCAAAGGTTGGATCCTAACGCAAAATTTGCTTTGTAACGTAAGTTTTCAAGTTCTCTTTTAGGTCAAACAATCAAAGAAGTTGAACTTTTTAAAGTAAATTTTGTACTGTATAAATCCGAGTAACCTTACTACCACAAAATAATTTTGTACGCCACTGCCAGTTAGTAAAAACAAGCAAATAGTCCTATAGATAGTTTTAAGAAATTGATTAAACTGAAAGTAACCATTGTGGAATAAATATTTAATATTATAAGGATCATTTAGAAAGTAGCTAATATGAGAAAAGTACAAATTTATAACTTTTTTACCTTAGCTAACAGAAAATACTATTTAAATAGTCTTTGCCAATAAATTAGCCGAAATTCTTTACAAAAGCAAAGTCTACTAAAAACTTGTGTAAATTTAAGATAATAGTTATAATAAAGTAATCATCAAAAACATTGAGGTGAGGAATATATAAAATAAAATAAATTTATTTTAAAATCAAAAAGAAAAAAAATATGTTTAAATGTATAAATCTTTAAGTAGAATACTATTTAATTTAGGCTCAATATAAAGTATGAAAAAACCACTTAAGGTTAAGATAAATGAAAACAATTTTAGTTTTATAATAAATTTATGAGACCTAAGTTTTATCTTTTTTTTTATACTTTATTTAAAAATTCGACTACTTTGCTGAATAGAAATTTACTTGTAACCCTGATATAAAAAGTATTCTAAGTCAAAGCCCATCTAGTTCATACACAGGCTACCTCTAGGTGGTGGCGTTTACCTTTGAAGAACTACCTCTGAAGAGCCTTAAGAAAAGTCACATTAAAGACAGCAAAATTTAATCTCGCTGTTGTTAATTAAATACTCTTTTTCTACTATTCTTAATTCTAAACCTTTTTTTTATCGACCCTGCTTATATGACTTGTTTTGAGTATTGGGAAAAAGAAAGTCACAATTCACTTTATGCGTACTACTGATTTGCAAAGTTAACTTATATATTCTTTTATACTTTGCTGAATATTTTTAAACTATAATTTCTAGAGCTTAGCTTGGGTTTCTTAGGCTTCGGTTTTTTTTTTACATTTCTGGGTATTATTTTCATGTTCGACTCAAGTTTTTTAGCACTAGGAAATGTAATTTAATTACTTTAATTAGTTAAATATATATTTCTTAGTAAGAATAGTCCTGTTTTCAGTTTTTTAGGTAAGTAAGTTTTTTTTTACCTGATAGATATATCTTGTATTTGGAACTATTTTACTCAGAGGGCCTGGATTTAGTTTTAGATTCGATCTTCAAGGGTTGCCTAGCTTTATCTGCTTCCTCGGAGGCGTTATTCTCGTCTTTTTAGGTAAAAAAAATATTCCCTACAGAAATTTTAAAAAATTAAAAGATTAAATTTTTTAAAGGATACTCCAGAATAGGAATTTTTTTTTGAATTTCTTGGCTTATTATTATTTTTTTGGTACGTTTATTTTTGAAATATTTGTTTTGTCTTATATATTTTTATTCTTTATTAAAATTTAATATACGCTAAGTAATTATATAAAAAAAAACTTTTTTTCTCTTTAGGAGAAAAGCTAATAATCTTTTCCGTTGGTTGGGCCGTCTTAGATTTTTCTTACCACGCTTAAAGATTTCATAGTTGAACGTTCAATAAATTACTAATATCACATTATTATTTATAATAATATTATATTTAAATAAAATTTCTTTTTTCCTTTATTAGAGAGAACACTAATATACCCTTCACTACTTTTTTTAAAAAATTTATAGAGATCAAGAATTAACTTTAAATAATTGAATATATATTTAAAAAAAGTTTTTTTTTAAAGGAAAGTGACAATGATTTATATAACTAACGTTTTGCCTTACATAATAATTTTATATGGTCGAAATTATATTTACAAGTTGAAGGTAATTAAGCCTAATTATAAATATAAAGATTCAGACGCTCGCCTTTTTTTAAGAGAAAAAAAAATCTATTTTTTTAGAGTCCAAGGTATAGAGACTTTTATTCCCGATTTCCTTTCGAGCACGTTAAAGAAAATAACTAGTAACAAATTGTTTAAAGTACTTGCAGTTCGGATACAGCTAATAGAAATTAGCTCGATCTAAAATTGCAACAATTAAGATAATTAAAACTCAAGGTATATATAAGTTTGCTATGTAGGCTCATTGGAAATAGAATCACAGGCTGATTATTTTGCCGTTTTTAAACTAAAATTTCTTTTTGTTTTTTAAGAAAATATTCTTGAAGTTCCAATAATTAAAAACTCTTACTCGAAGTAGCTTTCCAAAAAAAGAATTTTTTATAAAACGATTATACTGATTGGAAAAAGATTCACATGTATTGTAAAAGAATATATAAGAAAAATGATGATGAGATAGCGTATTTGGATATCTTTATTTGCTTGGTGGAATCCTTTCGCTACCGTTAGAACAGTAAAATTTATAATTTTTGTCTGATACACAGTCTCAAAAAGCATTGCTTTGACTGTTACTTTGCTAAAGTATTATTTGAATCAACAAATAACTTTTAAGGCTCAACTAGTTTTGAAAGCACCTGAGTATACTAACGTGCGTTTTGTGGGTAGTTTGGAATGTGAATGTGTGAAGTAGCGAAGATCGTCTTCTGTAAAATCAGACACTATAGTTTACATTCTTAATTAAATAATTAATAACAGTAGTTTTTTTTTAATAAAACACCTTAAAAGCCTAAGTCATAATATTATACCAAATTTTTTAGCTTTTTTTTAAAAAAAATTTTGTAGTAGCTTCCATAAATAAGAATAGAATGGTTTCCAAATGGTAGTCTTCATGTAAAGAAGAGTCGTAACGACTTAATAGTTTTGTAAAAGTGCTTAAATAAAGTGTTCTTCCTCAATGGAAGTTTACAATAGTACCTTTTACTAATTTTTTTTTTCCATTGTATTAAACGTGTAATTGTGTGAAGGTCTATCCAATTCAGTCAACAAAAATAATGTAGTTTTGTCAGAAATTATCACATTATTAAAATACCTCTAATAAACCAACACTAATTTTCATTTTTATTTATATTAGTACACTGCTCCGTACAACCGTGCTTTATAATCAATTGCTGCTTAGTCTACTTTCCCTCTACCAAAGGAAGGTGCGGGAGGTTTCAACTTCCTTAGTAGGTAGTAACTCCTTCAACTAGAACAAAAGCGCTTTATCATCACAGTTATATAGTATATATCAAAGGACGCGTTACCCAAAAAAAAATTTAAAATTAAAAAAAAATTAAATCGTAGTACAAGAGCATAATTAAGTTTTTTTTACATTTATACACTATTAAAAATATATAGTTTAATTAAATAAACTCTGATTATAACCTTATTTCCCCTCTAATAGGTTTAAGAAACGTTTCGGCCGCGAGTACTTGATGGAGAAGCAAGAATCATAGTCAAGAGCCTAAGTTGAGGTGACTACTGGTTTTAGCAAGACGGTTTTGTGAACTTATACAAATATTTTTAAATGAACTCGAGGTTACACTCCATATGTAGTTAGCTGTCATGCACAAACCAAGAAGCGTCCACCACCGTTCTTAGAGAGCGATTTTGTAGTATTTGAAGCCGTTGGCGGCTGTATGGCTTGTATGGTTTTAGAAATGACCTAAGAAAGGTGCTGGTGCAGCTTAGCCAGTCGTTAACCTTGAGGTATATAACCTTATTTCTTCTAGAATTGTCAGGTTTGGTTTAGTGGGGGGCTAGGGTTTGGGGGAGTATCTTCTTGTTATATTGATAAAGCAACATTTGGACCCGTCAACTATTAACCATCGTGTTAAAACCATATCTCAAGCACTGTCAACCAAGATTACATGTTTACAAGCACCGACCAGGCTGTTTCAAACTATAACATAAGGCGGTGTCATCAACGTAATGGCTGAGATTTTTTAGGCAATTATGGTATTCTGGAAATTTAGGCAGAAATAAAGGGGACAGTAAAGAGATTATGGCCCACCCATCTTGATTTGTCTAATAGCGGGCTTCATCGAACTCACTTTAGCAGTAAAGTTTCTACGCTAGGTATGAGTGTATCACTGCAGTTAATTAAGAAGGAAACCTGGCGAAATTTGTTTCAACACTACTTCAGAAATTTTCATACTTTTTAAATCTTATATTAAATTCAATGAGAGCTATTAAAACTAGCGAATGAACTTGTATCAACCGAAGTTTTTAAAAGATTTGAACTAAGGAACTTGGTTGAATAAAGTATGGAAGGAATTTCATATTTTTTCCTTTTTTTATAATCTTTTATTTTATTTATATATTTTCTATTTTTTAAACTTTATTTTATTTATTCACTTTTTTATTTTATTCCGAAAACAAAATTTTAATAGAACAATTCATTTATTGGAGTGCAAATTGATCGAGATTCTTATAATGAAAGTATTGGCGAAACGGCTTATATTTAATAAAGTGAGTAATAAAGGTAATTTTTGGATACCGCGTTGGATTATAAAATAAAGATTTAGTTGAAAGTGAAAATCTTTCAGATCTTTATAACGAAGCGAACCAGCTTAGTGAGACACCAGACGAATTTAAAGCAAAATCGTTTTGAGGTAGTCACAGTGCTGCATTTAATACTTATCTAACTACTTAGTTTAAAAATCCAACAATTTTACAAAAAAAACTAAGTGTGTGTGTGCGGGAGGGGGAGGAAGGAGGTGGGATGGGGCGCTGGCTCTTTGATGAAAATATACCTTTACTAAAACACTATTCTGAAACTAAGCATCTTGTGGCCTAGCCACTCTTGTTCTTATTGTAAAGTTGGTTTTGGTTCTCCTAGAGTCCAGTATTATCATATAAATTTCTACGGTGCTTTTAGTTCTTCACCACATATTTATATTACATTAAAGTCTATAGTATATCTTATTAATCTGTTATATAAAGTACTGTTCTATATTTATTTTCGAGGGCTCCCGGTCTGAAAAATCAACACTTATAACCGTTGCTTAAAAGCTTACAAAACGGGGCATAGTATGCCAATGAACCAAAGAAACATAGCAATAATCTTTATACATTTTTTGTTCAATGTTATTTTTAATCGCTCTTCCGCGTAGTTTCTTCGTTTAGTAAAGTACCTCTTGACTAACGAGTAGAAAAGAACTGGTTAATAGTTAGTTGCTTTGCACTATCCACAAATACTCCGTATATGGGGTTATCTGCATTTTAACATTCCAGCTCACGTTTCTCCAAGCCCTTACTTTTACGGAGATTGGCTTTCTTGAACGTGCTTTATTATCATTAAAACTTAAAATACTGTAGTCTTCATTAGCCTTTTAAAGCTCTAGGCATACTCGTTCTAAAATAAAACCTTTCTAATACTCTTTTTTTAAATCCTTTAACTGATACGAAAGCATATATACGTTTTGAACCTGCCTTGTGTGTAGCAACTGTGAAGTAGGTTTTTGCATAGACTCTTGTTTAAAGATCTACCGTACTCAAAATCGTTTTTAGTTATATAAAAGACATTGATTAAATCTGTGGGAAGATATTTCTCCGTAGATGTTTTCTAGCCAGTTACATTACTATTATCTATATCCCTTTGGCCTATGTAAGTTAATATTCTTTTTCTTTAGCATGGTATTTTTGTCCCTAGAACATAATTTTTGGGTTAATTTTAAAATAATTCGTAAAAGTTTCAAGTTGGGTGTTTATATAGTCAAAGTAAATTTTAAATAAATTTAAAAAGTATAGCACACTTCTTATTTTACAAAAAGAGCTAACAAAATAATATAATAATCAAGTAAACAAATTTGATACCAATAGCCGATATATTAAAAAAACTTAGGTGTAAAATATTAAAACGTTTGCTAACAAGTAGCCTATTCCAGTGGTAATCTATTTAGTAATTTTTTACCACTGCTGGTTTAATGTTTAGGTTCAAGTTCTCATTTTACTTTGCTTTAGTCCTCAAGACAGACTTCATAATTTATAAGATTATCGGTTGATCAAAATTGGAACTCTAATTAACAGTTTAATTGTTATGAACACTAAAATGCGTTTTAATATAATATCTGTTTGTATAAATAACAGAACTATAACTAATAAATTTTAAAAATTAATTATCTATGCGATTCTCTTTTAATAATGCATACATATTAATATATGATTACTTTTTATTGTTCATTTTACTTTCTTTTGGAAGAGTACAATGGCGGGGCACTGAGGTTTGCATTATGCCGGTGAAAAAAAATGTCATGCGTTGGTATTTCTCGTGACGAATATGCCTACTTCTACGCTACCTCAGAGTAAGCGAGAACTGCTTCGCTGTCGCAAAATGTTTTGTGGCATATTTAAATGTTTTTGCTTTTCGATTTTAATCAGAGGGGCAGTTAGTCTCAACGCTGATCCGGAATTCTATGAAAGCGTTTATGCTAAAACAAGTTTAGGTGTGTCTGTGGCCTCCATTGTGTTCATGGGGATTTTGGCTGGCTTCTTTTGCCGCTACCAAAGTACTTCTCTCCCTTTAATAATCCTAATACTTAAATTTTATTATTATTAACTGTTATTATTCTTTTTACTAAAGAGCTTCCTTCGAGTACTGAAGAGTTTATAACCGCTAGGGGTACTCAAGGTTATTAGCTCTTGCTAGTTTTAATAAATAGTTAATAATTTTTTAAGTTCTTGGCAGTTTCCTATTATACTATATTTATTTATAATTAATTGTTTAACTTATATTATTTAATCAGCAGTTTTTTCTGGCTTCTAACTTTATTTAATAGATGGAATTGCAGCTAACTTTTTTGCTTTTATTCTACTGGAATTTAGGACTTTGGCTTATTGCTTATAGCTATTTTGCAACAAGTTTGGGATCTTGGCTCCTTACCTTGCCTGCCAGCTATGCTTTTTTGTACTCTTTGTATTTACCTCAACTATCTTTTTTTTTTTTTTTTACCAAATTCCTCTAAAAAAGAGCTGGTTTACTAGGAACTTTTATGTATTCGATTTCTTGCGCATTTCCTATTATTATTATTGCTTATTTTGGGGAGTTGGCTCAATCACAGTATCCTAACGTCCTTTCTCTCTCCGATTACGCCAAAAACCGGTATACTAAATATAATTAAACGTTTTATAATAAATTTATTTTTATTATAAACTAATTTATAATTTCTAATAGATATTTCGCTAAATTTTTATATTTTTAATAAGATTTGGACTTTTAACGCAGGTCTTAGTTGTTTGTCAAAGTTTGTTCCATACTTCAGTGTCTATTGTCGTTGAATTAAACATAATAACTAAGCTTTGCAAACATGTGCTTCGCATCGGTACTAATCTTTTGAATTCACTATATACAATTTGCTCTTTAGATTTTTTAATCAATTATAAATAATATATACATTTTTAGTCAATATACTAAAAAATAAATTTGTATCTTTTCCTTCATCTTTATTTTAACTTTTAAGCTTTATTTTTTCAAATAGACTTAAAAAGATATATATTTTTATATATATTTCTTTCTCCTTCTTTTTATAAAAATTTTAGTAGATTATATATGAAATTTCCTATACACTATTATGTAACTTAATTTTTAGTCTTTTAGTAAAACTTAAAGTAATTGAATTTTTTCTTCGTCAGTTTTGACTTATCAACTTTATAATTATTTTAATTTATTTTATGCGTTTTTTTTATACTTTAGTTATTTATATTAATTTCATTTTTATTTAAATTTTTTTTATTCTATTTATTTTAGATTAACTTTGGATTTTCTATAAAAACTATTTAGATTTTTTCGAAATGTTGAGATTATATTTATAAATATAAAGTCAATGAGTATACCTATTAATTAACTTTAGTAATTTATAAATTTTAAAATATTTTTTTTTAAATTTTTTATACTAACAGAATATATATATATATACTATTTGGGAATCTACTAAATGTTGAGATTAATCTTATAAACATATATGGTCAACAAGTGTAACTAATTAAATTTGTGTTTATTTCATCAGTTTGTCTATTTACTTATCAACTTTATATTTTTGGCTATAGATATTTTATTTAATTAATTTAATTTTTTTTCAATAATTTTTTAGATAAATTTTGGTTATATATTGTTTTTAATTCAATTTTGAAATTTATTTTATCTCAGTTCTAAATTGTGTTTTATGTTTTTGTAATTATAAAAATTTTAAATTAATTTTATTTAAATGTTTTAAATTTGTTTAATATTTTATACCACATTACTATATAGATTTAAATTTAATTTATAATTATATGTTGTCTTTGTGTTTTTATGTAATAATATAAACCTACTCCTGATTACCATCTCTACAATCACAGTGGGAAACTTCGAAATTAATTTATACATAACTATAAATTGTGTTTTAAGTTTTTATTAATTATAGAAACATATACATTTTATAATTTTTATAAAATAATTTAGATAATTTTTACATTTTAATGCTGATTATCATCTCTGCGACCACGATGGGTTATACTTTTTTTGGTGGCCTCAAAATTTCTATAATGACTGATCGGATTCAAGCTGCGGGTTGGAGAAATTAAAAAGTTTTGATTGCATGTTTTTTTTTTATAATTAAAAATGATTAATTTTAACTTTTTTAAATTTTATTAATTTTAAAACTTTTTTGCAGTTTTTTGAATTACAACTGATTTATAATATTTTGTATAATATATTAATTTCTTTTTTGAATTTTACTTGTTAACCCTAATTTATTATATATATAAAGTTTTTTCATTGTAATTTTTTTATTAATAAAATTTTGTGGTTTATTTTTTTAGTAATTTCTATTGATTTGTGTTTTATTTAATTAAAAATTTATTATATATTAATAATTTAAAATTTGTACTGTTGTATTTCTTTTTATTAATTAACATATTAAAGATTTTAAACTAATAATAAAAAAATAAATTTGTTCTAGAAATTTGAAATGTTTAAATTTATATAATTACAGAGAATTAAAAGATAAATCTGAAACAGAAGTTTAACTTTTTTTTAATATAATAAAACGAATTTTTTTTTACTTTTAAATAATGAATTGAGATTATTAGTTTTGAATATATTTTAATTAAATTTTATTTCGTTTTTAAAATTTATGAAACTTGTTAATTAAAAAATTTATATATATTACAAGTAATTTATTTTTACTTTTTATAATTGGTTTGAGATAAATATAATTATCCATAATAAGTATACTTTAATTATATATACAAGCTTTTTTTATAAGAAAATTAGTTAATTTTAAATTTAATCAGAACAAATTTATTTTATTTTTAATTATTTATTTTATTTTTAATTATTCATTTGAGATTATTATAATATTTTATAGAAGTTTTATTTCTAATATAAATAAAAAGTATTTATTCTATTTTTCATTCATTATTTGAGATTAATATAATTATCGATAATAAAACTTTTGTATACAGTAAAAAAATTACTTACCTTTAAATATAAACAAAACGTATATTTTAAAAATTTGAGATTGGAAGTTTAAAATGCTTTAATAGTGAAAATATTGTATTAAAAATTTATGAAACTCTTAAAAAAATTAATTTTAAAAAAAAGAAGAAAGTTTATTATTTTTTTATAATATAATATAAATAAAACCTAATCTCTATACTTTTGATTAACGTTTTGAAGATTAATAATCTCTAATTTTTATTTTAAAAATTTATATAACCGTTATAAAAAGTTTTTATAGAAATTCAAAAGTTAATTTAATTTAGAAATTATAATTTATTTTAAAAAATTTAATATTTTTATCTTTTAATTGAATTTTGTGATTAAAATTTTTCAGTATTTAATTATTATCGTTAAAATATTTTTTTTAAAAAATTTATTAGTTTTTTAATATAATTTATTATAGAAATGTAGAAAAAAATAATATTTAAAACGTTTTTTATTAATTTCCAATAAATGATTTGAGATTAATAGTTTTAAACATTTTTTGTTTTAAACCTTAAGAAACTTATAAACAAACTAGTAATAATTTTTTTTTTATTAATTTTAAATCATTAATTAAAAGTAGCAAATTATTCGTTTCCTTAATTTTCTATAAAATCTTTTATAAAAAGATTTTTACTTTTACAACAAAATTATTAGTAATTAAAAAAAATTGGAAACTGTTAATCTCAAATTATTATTTAAAAGTAAATAAAATTACATTTTATTTATATTTGAACGTAAATAGTAATTTTTTTTAATTAAAAATTTTTAAATAAACTTTTTTAAAAAGTTTTATAAATTATAAATAGAAAATATTAAAAACTAATTTTAAATTATTAATTTAAAGGAAAAAATAATTTATTCTTATTTTTTTATGAAATTATTTTGAAAAGTTTTATACAAGTTTAAAGGAAGATTATTAGTAATTATAAAAAATTAAAATTATTAACTTCATTATTTCATAGTTATGGAAAATTTAATTTGTGAATTTATAAATTTATTTTATATTAATAAATACTGATTTTAAAAATTTATAAAAAAAAAATTAATTAATATTAATAAAATTTTATATAACCTTAAAATTAAAAAATAAATTATACAAGAGATTTAAGAAAAGTAATACATAATAAAGGCAATAAAATGTTATATTATATTTAAAAAAAGTTTATCAAAATAAATTAAATACTAAATTTAAATACTGAACGTAAAAAAGTAGTAATAAAGGAAAAGTTCCAAAGAATATTATAATAATGAAAGACTTCTTTTCCTATTCGAAGTAGTAATTAAAATTTAGTTATCAATTTTTGTTTACTATAAAAAATGCACAACAATTTTTTTTAATATAAAGGTCTTTATTTTCTAATACTTTTTATATTTATTTAAATATAAATTAGTTATAAATATAACAACTTTAGTTTTCTTTAATAAAATTATTATAAATTGTTAGTAACTTGAAATATATTAATTATAAATTTTTGATTATTTTAGCTTTTTTCAAATTTTTAATTTTTTTAATATCTTTACTACTAATTAATATATTTTTTATGTTTTTAGTTGGGAATATAATATACTTTAATAAAGAAATTCAAAGAAATTATAATAATAATTTTTTTTATTATCAAGAAAGTTGTTAAATTTTAGAAGTTAAAAAATAAGTATGAAATTTTTTAAAATGGAAAGTTCTTTTTAATTTATAGTAAAATTTGTTTTACTGATTTTAATAATTTGAATAGTAATACTATAAAAGTTTTATTTTTACTTAAAGCAAAAATGATTTAATTTTTATTTATCTTTTAAGTAAATTCAATGAAGTAAATCAAAAAATGATTAAATTTTAGAACATTTAGCCAATCAAAAAAACGGTTTTCTTAATGATTACTAAACTTCAGCTAATCAAATAAAACATTGCACGTTAAAAGCAATAACTTTTACTTTTTTAAAAAGATAATATAAGTTTACTAAGTTTATTTTGGGAAACTATTTTTAATAATTTATATAAACTGATTTAATTTTTTACTTAAAATATTTTTATTTTTGTATTTTTTATCAAAAATTTGGTTAAATTTATTTAATTTCATTGAAACAAACACTACTGAATTCTAATTATAACTTTTTTTTATTTTTTTTCTCTGAAAATTCTGATTTGCACCAAAAGTTACAAAGAGACTATTATATACTAAAAAAAATATATATATTTCTTTATTAACAATTTACTTATTATTTATAACTCTATTTATAACTACTATATATTATTTTTTATATAAATATTGATTATAAAAATCTTATTTATTATTATTATCAAATTCAAAAATATTATGAATTATTATAAATATAATTATTAAGAAAAAATTTTATATACTTCAGTCGTACTCGTTTTACTTTCTGTTGTGGCGATGTACACTTTTATTACTTTGAAATTTTCGCTTCAGGAAAAAAATATTAGCCAGTTTTTGGGTTTATAATTTTAAATATAATTTTTAAAAGAAACGTATAAAATTTTATTAGCTTCAAGTTTTTTAAATTGTTTATATTTTTTTTGTTTTTGAAAAACTAATTTTTATACCGTTTTTTGCTGTTTTTAATAAATTCAAGTAAATTTAGTTTATAAATTATGCGTAATTATTTTTTTACTTATAAAATTATTTATATAGTTACAATTCATTAACTACTATTATATATTTTTTGCTAATAATTTTTAAAAAGATGAGTAATAATACTAATTTAAATAAACTTTATTAATTGTTAAAAAGATTTTTTTTTCGCGTTTATAGTGATTTATGATGTGTTGACCACGTTTTTTTATTTGTTGAGCATTTGAAATATTTATAGCAAAAAAGCTACTGTTTGGTACGCACGTGTTGTGAAGACGGAATTTTTATATAGATTTCCGTATTTTATATTTTTGAACTAATTTTATTAAATATTTATAACCTTTAATGATTTAAGTTATATTTTTATAATTAAAGGCTTTATTTTTCGAAAATTTTAGTTTTTACTAGTTAATATTTATAAATAACTTTGGATTTTTTTATTAATTTTTATTGAATTAATTGTGTTTAAAAACTTTTGCAGCTTGCAATAATAATATTACTATTCGCACTAAAGTTACCACACTTTAGTCACTGCTTAATAAATTATTTATAAAAATGATTTTTTCAATTAGTCAAACTGAACTTTTATAGAATTCATAAAAGTTTTTGTGATATACCGGCAAATTATAACTACTTTATTGGTTATTTATTTTTTTTACTTATTGACTAGAAATCATTATTAACAAAACTTGCATTTTGTATTGGTTAAATATACTAAACAAAGTTTTTCGTCTCCCAAGCGGTGTTTGTTTGGTTAAGATTGATTTTAAATGATTAAAAAAAACCTTTTGTTGGTTAGAGAAGACATGACCTTGGTACTATTTAGTATTATTGACTAAAAAGCACGTCATAGAAACGTTGTAATTGTTTTTGCTACGAAAGGACTTGTTATTAATTAAAGTTTACTGGTTTATAATAATTCGTCCGTTTGAAAGTTTAATAAATTTTTAGATTTTTACTAGTTAAAAATGCGATATTTACTAAGTAAATTTTCATGGGTTAAAAATTACAACAAATAATTAATGAATATTATTTACTTTTCTGTTTTGATTGGTATTTTTTAACTAATTCTGTTGGTTTATCGCTTTAACTAAAAGTATTGCTATAATTTTTTCATTGTATTTCTGGCTTACAAATTAACAAAAATATTTAAAAATATTTTTATATCTTTCATATGAATTCAATCTGCAAACGAAATTTTTTATTTAATTTAATATTAAAGTAAAAAGAAGGCACTCAGTTAATTTTTTTATTGTTTGAAAACTATTATTTATTCTCATTTTTATTGGCTAGATAACACATTTTTAATAAATACCTCTATTTGCTAAACTGAGATGTTTTGGTTAAAATATATACTATTTATTTTATTATTTTTTAAATAAAAATTGCAGCTATTTTTTATAGTTTATATATATTTTTTCTTTATACTTTTAGTATTATCTTTCCTCTAATTATTATAAACGTGAAACTTCGATTTTCTGTTTTTTAAGATATTAATATTTTTTTGGCTATTAACTTAAATAATAAACCTTGAGGGGCCAATGAATGGGGCTACTCTTCTCTTTTCGTGATGCCCGTTGCTTTTCTCTGCGTGACACTCTTTTCCGAAAGTTTCTGGCAGAAGGCGTGGGCTTCCGAAAATAAAAAGGTCTTTTATGCTTTTTTTTGTGATATAAAGGATTTTAAAAAGTTTTAATTTTTTATATATTATTTATAGTACTTATGTAGGATATCAGACGTTTACTTTTTACATATTAATATATAGTAAGCTAGAAGTTTTTTATTTCTTTATATTATTAGAAAGTTTTACTTTTTGTCTAAGATTTATAATATTTTAGTAAAACACAAAAAGTTTTCATTCTATTAATTTTTAAAAAGTTTAATTTTTTATTATTTATAAAATTGTTTAATATCAAAAAATTTTATATCTTATTTTTAAAAAGTTTTTTTTAAATATATTGTTTATAGTTTTTTAGTAAAAATTAATTTTTTAATATTATTTTTCCAAAGTTTTACTTTGGTTCTATTAATTATAATTTATTGAAAAATTTTTAGTTCAATAACTTTTACATAATTATAATATTTATTTATATATAATTTTACATCATGATAATGAAAAAAAAAAGTTTTATTTTGATAATTTTTCATCTTATAAAAATAATTAATAATGATATTTAAAAACTTTATATGACTTTATATGATAGGATCATGCTTATTAAAAACTTTTACAACATTATAATAATATTAATTTATAAATATCTTTCAAAACTTAAAAACTTATCACATTATAATAATAATAATTATTTATAAATAATTTTTAAAACTTAATAATAATTTTGCAAGTATCCTTTAAGGCTTAATAGTAATAATATTATACTTAATAACTTTTACAGCATTATGGCAATGATATTAAATTAGTAGCGAATTTTCTCTTCTACTAGTTAACTTAATAGATATTTTTATATTTTATATTTTTAAAACAGATTCTCCGCAGAGGAGCGCTCATTTCTTCGTTGATGAATTTTATTGTTATATTTATTTTTTGTTTGTTTGGTATTTTTTTACTTTTTTTACTTTTTATTATTATTTTGAATTAATAAATTATTTATTTAAAAATAATAATAAAAAATAAATTAAAAAATTAAAAATTACTAAATAAAAACTTTTATTATATATTTAAATATAGAAAAGCGCAGAAAGTTATTATTTCAATTTTTTATAAGCAAACTTTTTAAAACAATTTTATCTTCTGCTTTTTTATTATTATTAGCTTTTCTATATATTCTATAATTATACTCTGCTTATTTTTTTTATTAATTATTATTTAGAATAAAAATTTTACGAATTTTTTGATCTATATTTTTTTGTATTTTCATAAATTTATAAAAATTAATATTTTATTATTATTTTTGTATATCGAATATAAAAATGAACTTATTTTTATTAACTTTTATATATTTTATTATTATATTATTAATTATTAATATCTTGAATATAAAAACTTCAATGAATTTTTTGTTCTACTTTTTATTTATTAGTATTTTTAATAATTTTATTTACTTTTCATGTTTTATTATTATTTTTTTTAAACATTTTTTATTTGTTATGCTTGTTTCTAATGTTTTATATACATTTAATAAATTTTATATATTATATATATAATATTTTGTTATTTTTTTATAAGTATTATCTTGAATATAAAAACTTAAACTAATTTTTTGTTCTGCTTCTGTTTATATCTATTCATCATTTATAATAATAACTATTTTTTTTTCATTTTAGTTGTAATGCTTGTTTGATTGACTTTTATATATATACATTTTAATTTTTTTTTCCATATTTTTCTATTTCTTTTTTTGGTATTTTCGCATATATTATTAACTTTTGTATAGTTATTTATAAATAAAAATATTTTAATTATTTTTTTGTTATGCTTTTATCAGTAATTTATATAGTTTTATGTATTTTTATATAGTAATATATATTTAACTCTTTTATTTTTTATTGTTATATATCAATTAATAAAAATATAATTTATTATATGATATGCTTTTTTATAAGTATTTTTATACAAAGTTATTATTCATTATATATTAATTATTTTTTTTATTTTTATTTTTATTTTTACTTTTTATTGTTATTTATAGAAATTTGTATATTTTCTATTTTATAAAAATATAAAAAATTATAACTTATTGTTGTGATGCTTTTTTAAAGTATTTTGTATAATATAAATAACAATTAAATATATTTTATCAAAATTTTTAAATTTTATTAATTTTTTGTTATAAACTAATAAAATAATTATAACTTTTTATTATTGTTACGCTTTTTTATAATTTTTCTATAATTTTCTTAATTTTTTACATTTTTAATTAAATATTTTAACTTTATAATTTTTTTATTGTTATTAATAATAAATTATTTATAACTTATTATTATTGTTATACTTCTTGTAGTATTTTATATAATTTTAATAAATATTCATATATTTTTTATTATTTTCATAATTATTATTATATATCCTTAAACGTGAAGGACTTTTTGGACTTTTGAGTGGACGTACCGATGCAAATACCAATGAAATATTGAGAGTGTTCTACATTATAAATTCAGAATACGAGCCCCACAAAACGTATTATCTTTTTTCAAAATTTCATTATAAATTATATATAAACTTTTTTTTTATAATTTATTTTTTTTATTATGAATTATTTATATTAGGTTTAAAGAGAAAAAATTCAGTAAAAAATATTTTTTTTCTAGTTTTTTTATTATCTTTTTTATAGAAATTTATTATTATCTTACAAAAAGAAAAAAATTTGGTAAAAACTATACTTTTTTTTAATTTCATAATTTATTATATTTTTATATTTTATTAATATTATATAAAAGAAAATAGTTTAGTTTTTTTGATATTTATAAACTATTTTATATTAATACAATTATATTCTAAAAAGAAAAAAATTTATTAAAAATTTTTTTTATTTTTTTTAATAATTTATTAATTTTTTATATTAGAAATAAATTTTTTTAATTTTTTATTTTTGTAATTTATAATTTATTAATATTTAATTAAAATTTACGATTATGTAACATTTAAAAATTTTGTTTGTTTATAATTTTTTTATAAAATAGCAAAGAAATAAATAGTAATAATTTTTTTTTAATTTTTATATACTCTTTGTATAGCTGTTTATTACTATTTATAGAATTGCTGTTATGGATCAAAAGCATTAACTGGTGTATTTTTAGTGTATTAATTTTTTAAGCTTTTTCTATATCCGTATTACTTTTTATTTATTTATTTATTATTATTATTGTGGTTATCATTATAATTACTTATCATTATTACTATCTAATCGTTACTTTAACCATTTTACTATTTTTTACATGTTTTTACTATTATAATCGTTTTTGGTATTAATTGTGCTAATTGATAATTTTTATTGCTATTAAAAATTTTTATATGCAAATTATTCTTTAAACTGCTACTAAATGTTAAATAAATTGACTAAATTAATTAACTGCTAGACGATATATTATTTTTATTGTTTGTTTTATCTTTGACGTAAAATTGGTAGAATCTAAGATCAACAATTATTCATTGGTGGTTTTTGATTTTATCCTTTTTTTTTTATATTTATTACTAATAGTATTAAGAACTACAAAAAATATTATAGTTTTAAATATTTACTTTATTATTATTATTAATATTATATTTAAAAAAAAATGAGAAATCTATAACTTTTTATTAAAAGTTAATATATATATTTATATGTTACATAATTTTTAAGTAGATTTACTATTTTATTAATATATTATACATATATTAAGTTTTTACAGTTTTTTTTTATAACTTAAGCAAAGTTAATAATATGTTAATATATTTCTACGTATAAATATAAATAAGTGTGAAATGGTTTATTTTTTTTATTAGCTTTCAAGTTGATTTAAAACTTTTTAGGTAGAAGTTATTTTATATACTTATAAATTAACACTTATTATATTATAACTGTTTTTTTTTTTTACACATAAACTTTTGAGTATATTTATATATATTTATTAAAAGTTTAGTATATATTAAAATATTTTCTACATATGCATTTTCATTTTTTTTTTACTTTGTATTCATTAGCGGCTTCGTTGTAAAGTCTTTTATGGGACTTTTGCTCGTCGTTTCTGCTTTTATTATGGGAACTTCTGCACTGGATAGTTTGCAGAATGGAATTGGTATGTATTGGTTATGCTTCTTATAATATAATATTAATTATTGTTTTTTCCTTCTTTTTTATTAACCAATAAGATTTTGCATATTTTATTTATTAATTTTTATATTCTTTAAATTATTGAATTATTGCTTTTATGTTTATTACTTTTTTTAGCCACTTTTATGTAATATAATATTTTTTAGCTTTTGTACTACAATTTTACTAATAGTAAATAATAAAGTTATTTTTTGGAATTTCACAGTTTTTTTTTTATTTGTAGAAATATAGGCATCCTTTCTTTTGTTTCAATTATAGTGTATTGCTTTTAAAAATATATAAAAAAAAGCTGCAGTAAAATTCTATTTTCTATTTAATATTTTTTTTAAACCATCTTTCTGTATCGCTTTAAAAATAGTGAATAAGCTTACTGGTGACTTCGATGTTACCAATCGGCAGCATTTACAAAAGAGCTAAAAATTGGAGACTGTCGCTTATTGGTCAGTTCGTTCCCACCTTAGTACCTACCATAAATAATAATACATTTTGGGCTTGCGATTGACTAAATCAACGTAGATATTTTATAAACCTTTTAAAATTAAAAAAAAATTGTATCCTGCAGACTTTATTTTTCTTAAAGAAAGTTGGTAATGATATTAATTTATTTGGAATTGGTACCAAACAATTACATTTGCTTTTTAAAATTAATAAAGAATTAAAACCCTTTTCATACCGCGTGTGAGGATGAACACGAGGCTTTATGAAATACATGTTATTTTATTATTAACTCATAAATTAAATAATCAAATTACTTCGTTTATTATTATTATTATTTATTTTACTTTTTTTATATTTCAATAAAGACTTTTTTCTTGTAAGTTATATATTGAGCCGCATAAAAAATAGTTTATACTTTTTTAATATCGAAAAGAGTTTCGTTAGAAAAAAAATTTTGTTAGTAAACAGGTTTGAAAGAATACAATTTCTTTGCCTTTTTTTTAATAATTTTTTTTAATGTTTGTTAGTTTGGTTTTATTATAACTTTTTTTTATTTATAAAAAATTGCAGTTTTAAGAATTATATAAATTTATAATTACTTATAATAAATTCATTATTACAATTTTTTATTTATCTAAATTTAATTTTTTGGGCTATTTACTTACTTTTCTTATTTTAATTAAAATACACATTCCTATAAAAAAAAATTCTGGCCTTTTTCATATTGAAAATATCGAACTTACCTGGTCCTTACTTAAAATTTTTACTTAATAAGATTTGTAGTACTTCTTAAAGAATGTTTTAGAGAAAAGGGGGTAACGCTGTGAAAATTTATTATATCCATTAATACTGCTAATGAAGCTCTGTAATTACAATATAAGAATACTTTTTATAAATAGCATACTTATACTTCTATCCTTTGGAGTGTTGATATTAATAATAAATATAATACAATTATTATCAATCATCTTTTACACTAAGTTTAAGTTGTATGATTGCCATAGTCGCTTCGATTTCTGGCGTGCTGTCTCCTCGCCTTCCTCCCCGCGCTAGTTTTTATGCATCACGTGCGTTACTGCTTGTTTTCAACATCCCATTAGTCGTTCTTGCCAGCTGTGACCTTAACGCGCTGGATTTGTTTGCTGTTTCTAATATACTGGCCACCATGACGGCGTTTCCCATTGGCTTAGGTTTTTATATTTAGACTTTTTCGTAAGTTTTATGGAGAAATAAATTTAATTTAGTAATAATATTGATTATATTAATGAAGTAGAGCTTTACTTATAAATAAATTTATTTTTATAAAAGCTATAAAGATAAATTTATTATAGCGTTATTTAACATTCAAAAAAGTTTAAAATTTATTTCTAATTATTCATATTACAAAAAAACTTTTTATTTTTCAAAGCTTATTAGTTATATTTGTATTAATAATGTAACTATATTTATATATTATATAAATAATTAGTAAAACAACTAAATAATCTTTTTTATAAAAAGTTCATTACAAGGGTTTTTAACAGTTATAATGATATTGTTATAGAAAAACTTATAAAAAATAATATATTATTTGTTATTTACAGCTTTTTTACATTATTATATGATAATATTGTTATTAGTAAGCAGTCAAAACTTTTATATAACTTTTTTGCTGAAGTAATAGAAATATTTTGTATAAGAACTATAAAACAGCGTGCTATTTTTTAATAAGTGAGAGGCTTAATTTATTAGCTTTTGATATAATACTGATAATACTATAATAACATTGGTTATAGTATCCAAAAGTTGTTAAACGCCTTAAGAGGCTTACACCTCATAAAGCGAATAGTAAACTCCATTTAGTTTCATTTTCAACTGTGATGGCATTATAAATTTTTTTTGATGTATTTATTGTATATAAATAATATAAATAGTACAATCATTACCATGAAATTTTTTTTTTGTAATTATTTATGTTTACAGGAATATTTACAAAGCTTAAGTTTTCTATGTATATTACGGATTGTGTGCCTTTTCTTTCCTTTTGCTTGTCTCTATTGAGCACTATGGTTTATGCTTGCTGCGTTGAATGGAAAAAAGAAGTTGCTTTTGGAGGTGCTTGAAGCTTATATATATATAATTTTTATACATTTATTATATTTGTTTATTGAAATTATTTTCTTTACTAATATTTAATATATTTTTTCAACATTAAATTTATATTAATTTTTTTATTATTTATTTATAATATTCATTTGATATATATTTTAAAATAATTATTTTCATATAATAATAATTTTGTATGTTTTTGTTTTTTGTAAATTGCTTTTTTTAATATATATAATTACTAATTTACGTAACCACTATGTTTTATTGTTGACAGTCAACTTATTAAGGGGCTTGAGAAAAGCCCTTTATGGTAACGAGTATAGTTGGAAGTTTTACGCTGTGAGTTTCTTCTCTTCAATTTTAGCCACCGCGCTGCTCTCTTTTATTAATTACCTTCGGGTATTATCCCTATTCTTATTAAGATTTATTTTTTATTTTCAATTAAATGAGTAGTTTTAATAATTGCTTCATTTTTTGGTTTAGTTGAGAAAGTTTTTTATAAATTTCACAAGAATCGTTTTGAAGTCGTCAAAATCTTCAGCTAAATAAAATTGATTTATTTTTACCTTTTTCTTTTTTATATTTTATGTTAACTTGTTTACGAAAATATTAAAATCCAAATCTTGGTAAGCTCAAGCTCTGCCACATTTGCCGGGAAGTTGTGTCATTTTTTAAATTTTAATGCCTACTGAATTTTTTAATTTTAATTATCTTTGAAGGATAAATAAAACATAAAGTGTGCATGCAGAGATCCGGGGGAGCGGGTGACACGTTAATTTTTTAACTAGTTTTTTAAAAACTTAAATCCCAAATGCACCTGTTTGGCTTTAATTTTAATATGTATATATATAATTTTTTTTGCGGTAAAAACATTAAAAATAATCATTAAAAATATTGTACTTTACCTCATTAAAATTGTTAAAAGAAGGCGCAAAGGAGTTTATTTTTTGACCACTAAAAGTGAGAAACTTTAACCCAATAGGTTTTTTGTTTAGCGTAAATATTGTTACTGTTTAAAAATAACTGACTTTTTTGAAATCACGTACACCTTTTTTTAAATGTTAGGGATCTCTTAGTGTGCCTTTTATTTTTTTCTGTAAACTTTAAAGTTGTAGATATTCTTAGGTAAATTGAAGGAAAAAGCCTAAAAAATTAAAGCCGTTAAACTATAAAAAGAAAAATTATTGTAATTTGCTTAGCTTTTGTAAAAGTGGATTTAGGATATTCTTATAAAAAAGGGGGAAATTAACTATTAAAATTTTAATTTTTGGCAAAAAACTATTAAAAGTCAACTGAGCAAATATCCGAGACCATATTTTATAAAAGACACTTTTTTTTGGCGAAAAATTACATCTATAAAAAAATATTTCTTAGACGTTACATATATAACTTTATTTTTTTTATAAAGGCTTTTAAGTTAGCCATTCTCATTAAGTGTTTAAATTACATAATTTTAAAATGTAGGTTTATATTCAAAGTCAAAATAAGAAGTCTTTTAATTTAATTCTGTCAATAATTTTATAAGGGAAATTTTTTTTAAAAAATATGCTTAGCTTATGTTTACATACTATAATATTTTCAACATAAATTTTAAATAGTCAGAAAAATTTTAAAAGTAAATAGGTTATAGCAGCTATTTTATAAATGTAAAATAAGTGTGACTGCCACAACAATGATTATTTGATAACTAAAAGCTTGAAGCCAACTGAACATCACGTGAGGCCACTTTTCATAATAAACCTTTTTATTAATATTATTTCCGGCTCATATAAGCGTAGTTCTTACTAACTTTAGCGCCTCTAAGGTAACACTGAAAGAGAGAGCGGAGTAACTTAATTAAACTAGCTTGCGCCAACAATAAAGGTCTGAATCTCTTTGCCGTAGCCTTGTAGGTACTTGAAGTGGTCTATAAATTCCCAGACTTCCCTACTTAAAAAAGATGCGGATAAATTACTATTAAGTACTTTCATTTCTCAGTAGCTTGTAAAAAATAATTTAATCCGTTATCTGTTCAGAAGTCAAAATAATAATCAACTAGGGGACGTCGAGTTAAGAATTTGTGCAAAATGTTTAAACTTGAAGTAAGATCAATTAAAATGTTTTGTACTAAAGAGAGCGTTAAACCTGCAGGGGGTAAACAACGTTTAAATATGTTTATGGCGAATTTTCGCCATCTTTTATTACAAGTGAAAGAATGGCCAAACCAATTTGTTAAGCAATTCTATTTAAGATAATCCACGTAAAGGTGATCACTTTGGAAAATACAAAATTTTTAGATGAAAGGTATTAGGTGTTCACCGTTAGAAACTAAAGAAATTGTAGAATCTGCTGTCAGTAAGTGCCTATAACTTAGTGAAGGGCTAAGTTGTAAAATTATGTATATAAGCTAGCTATAGCTTCTGTCTCGGTTCGAAATATCTTTTTCTTTTATCGCGTGGTTGCGGATGGTTTGCTTCTCGCGTTGGGTAGCGCCTCTGGGCTAGTGAAATTAATGTTTACAATATAGTTTTTGGACCGAATAATCTTTACTATACTTCGGTTACTAGAGTACATAGTGTCAGTGCACTTAAATAACGTTTAAAAATCTTTTAAAAACCACATTTATTCAAGACCATGTACATATGACAAAGGTAAGCGCAAGGTGTGTGCCCAAACTTCTTGCCCAACTTCCTAAACACCAGCGTTTGGGTTGCTATTATAAATATTTTAAGCTTTTCCAAGATAAATGATAAAGAGTGATCTAGTCCGTGGTTACTAGAGAGAAAACCATGGATCCTTATTAAGATACTTTATCAAAAAGAAAATCAGTAAAGGGGAGTCGTCGGGCTGAAACGCCCACCAAGAGAGCAAGAAGGCAAACCCAAAATTATGACCACAACTTTCTGCGCTTTCAAGGACACTTTGATAGCGGATTTTCAGAGAGGAATACCACCGCAAATGGGATGTAATACGCAAGTTTATTACACAAACTGCTTGATGTCATTAAAGAAGAACGGCTTGGAAGCTTGGGCGAGATATGAGTTATCTCCAGAACAGTGCTCCGGTTCATACCGACGCATTTGCTAAAGCTACAGTTCGTGAGTGTGGCATTACTGAACTGAACCATCCGCCTTACAATCCAGACTTCAGACCTAGCGACTCCTCTTTCAAACCTGAAATTGGATTTAGGAAAAGGAGAATTAACGAAGGTAGTGAAGTAATATCGGCCGTTTATGCTCATAATGAAAAAAAACTTTAGACTATTTAATGGGGGTTTAAAAAGTTAATTACCGATATAATAAGTGTTGCAAAGCGAAGATCACATTGAAAAATATTGAAAACTTTGTCGTTTCTTCTTAGCCGGAAACTTTATGGGCCGAATCACTTACGTATACACATAGTAGTTCAGGAATATTATTCCTGATTATTCGTTAGTCCTTATTAATAATTTTCTGTTAACCATATATTTCCTTTAAAATAAACTTCATATATTACCTTGCTGGTTTATTTTAAAAATAATCTTTTAATGTTCTTTGTTCTTCTTATTTTTTTGTAAGGAATACTCGTACACAAGAAAAAATTAGTAGTCATTATTAAATTACTATAATTTTGCCCGAGCACTTCGTAGGTCAAAAGGGATATAAGTTTAACGCGACATTTTTAAATATTTTTTGTTATATAAAAACAAACAAATAATACAAAACTACTCAAAATCACTCATTTAAGTTAATAAAAAAGGAAGTAGAGGGCTGACTTCTTTTCAATTTATATATATAACAAGGATTTTTAGATCCTTGTCGGGCCACTTCTTAGTAAGTATATATATTCCGAAAAAGCGTAAAATTTTTTAGATTACTCCTATCATGAATAAACTGAGTCTAATAATGTTTATTTTTGTGTACAAAACTTATTTGTTTTAATAAACTAAAAACTCCTTATGCTTATGAATCCCTGGTGCGCGCTTGCTTGGTTTAATTAAAGTTGCTTGTTCGATAGAGTGCTTGCCTAAACGGAAGAGCGGATAATATATAACCTTTTTCAAAATAAGTTGAGCTTGCAAGCTGGTAGGCTGTACAACTTTTTCTACATTTGTCAGCCATCTCAAACTTGTGTACTCTTTTAACGGATTTACCTACTCAGCCTGAGGCGTCCTCTTTTGGAGTTGCGGTAATTTCAACAAGACTTTTCTAAGCTTAAGATTTAAGCAAATTCATTTCAAATAAATGATTAAAAACTAAAGAGAAAAGGCTAAAAGATACTTTTACATTAATTAATACGAGAAAAGAATTTAAATTAAAATACAACTTTAAAATGAACGAGAATTATAAGTTCAGAAACGAAACAGATAAGCTTTTATTATTACTTAATGTATCACTCACTGCGTTGAAATTAACAAATTAACACTGAAAATTGACCATCAAATTATTTACTTTCATGAAAAATTCTATAATAAGCTTTTATTGGAGTTCGTTAGCGGTAAATAAAAACCTTTTTTGATATTAGCGGTCAAGTTCGGTTTCTAATTAAAGACATTAAAATTTTCTTCACTACTGTGTTTTTGCTATAAGAACGTATAAGAGAAATATCTGTTAAATGACAATATACTTATAGTTTTTTTTTTCCTTATTTACTTTTTTTTTTAATTCTTTAAAGTGCTACAAAATTATTAAATATTTTATTTTGTTTTGTGTACGCAATATACATATACATTCCAATTTACGAAAAGTAATTTTTCTTATACATATATTTTAATTCCTTTTAACTCTATTAAAGGGTTTAATTATGACTCAAGAAATGATTAATTTGATTTCTCGTTTGGAAAAAGCCACCGAAAAGTTGGAGTCTATCGCAGGAATTTCTCGTATATTATATTATTTTTTAAAATTAACTTTTCAAAGATGGCTTTGATTTATTTTAAAGCGCCTTCTTCTACAACTTCCACTTCTGCCTCAAATAAAAACTTTTTTATTTCTGCTTACGATGAGTTTCTTTCTTCTACCGTTGATAAATATGTAGAGGCTTCAAAGAAATGTGCCGCACCCGTTTACGAAATAGTTATTGATTTCTATTTTGTTTTTTTTTTAAAATTTAATTTTTTATTTTTATTTAAAATTTAACTATTTTAATCAATATCTATATTTCTTATAGTATTAATTTAATAAGGCTTTACTCGTAAAAGAAGCGTTTCTAGCACAACGTGCCTTCATAGCTACAGCAGGTGACTGTAGAAAACCAAATCAGAGTGAATTGACATCTCTTTTTAAGCCTCAAAAAGATGCAATTGTTGCTATTTGTAATTATCAAAGTAAAGATTTAAATGTGAAGAACCACATTAGAGCCGTCACGGACTCTGTAATTGGTAGTATCTTCTACTCATAACTTTTTTAAAGAAATATTATAAAAACTAAAGTTTTTATTTTATATCGTGTTTATAATTAAAGGTATATTATTAACTAGTTTATTAATAAAGTTTATTACTTTCCTATATAAAAATATCTATACTTTTTAAAAGTTTGTTTATTTCTTATATATAAATTTATATTATAATAAATACAAATTTTAATAAACTTCATTATATAACTATTTAAGAAAATATAAAGTTTATTTATTTTTATCTTTCTATAATTAAAAGTGTTTTAAATATTATTACTTTTGTATAGAAAAATATTTATACTATTTGAAAAGTTTAAATATTTTCGTTGCTATATTAAACTTTATTATAAAATAATACCACAAAAGTAAAGTTTATATTTTTTGTCGTTTTAAAAATTAAAATGTATATTTTTATAAATTAATTAATAAATTTTATTATTTTTGTATGTAAAAAATTATTTATATATTTTTCTAAAAGTTTCATATAAATAATCTAGAGTATATCATAATAAACTTTATTATCTACATGTATAAAAAAACCTACAATTAATATTTTTATGTCATCTTTATATTAAAAAATATATATTTCCAACTATGATTTTAGTTATTTTTGTAAATAAAAAAAATATTTATAATATTTTCTTAAATTTTTTTCTTGGTTTTTATATAAGAAGTTTATACTATGATATACTTTTAATAAACTTCATTACATTATATTAAATAGAAATTATAATTTTTTTAAGTTTATATTTTTTTATATATGGAATACTATATATTTTATAACTACATAAAGAATTTTTGGTAACGTTTTATTAAAGTTTATATTTTTTGTTTATATGTTTTTAAGTGTTATTTGAAATAACTTATTAATGAAATTTATTATTTTTGTATATATTAAATGTTTATACTGAACTTTTAAGTTTATATATATCTTTGAGTTTTTATTGAAAAGTCTATATTTTAATATAATTAATAATAAACTTTATTACGTCAATATATAAAATTGTTCTAATTTTTTTTAAAAGTTTATTTTTTTTTCTTTTTTATAATTTACAGTGGATTTTATAAATAATTTTTTAATTGAATTTATTATTATATATAAAAATATTTATACTAAATTTTCAAAGTTTATAATTTTTTCTCATTTACGTTATAAAGTTTATATTATAATTTAACTTGTTAATAAAAAAAATTTTTATTTTATTATGTTTTATAAAAATATATATATAATATTTTTAATAATTATATTTTTATTAGTTTTAGATTTTAGTTTACTTTCTTATAAACTTTATTATGTTTGTATATACGGAAATATATATAATATTTTTTTAATATTTCTATTATTTTACTTATTTTATAATAGCACTTGAGTGGGTCTCTCAGGAGGATCCCTTCAATTTTGTAAAAACTACCAGCGAGCCGGCCGATTATTTTGCTAATAAAGTTCTTCAAGAGTACAAATCTAAGGAAAACCCAAACAACCAATGGGCAAAGGAATTTAAGTCTTTATGGACGGGATTAGCCAATTACGTTAAAGAATATCATGATAAAGGATTTTCTTATAATCCTAATGGTTCATATACTCCATAAATTTTTCATTATCTTATCAACATAAATTATTTTAGGCTGTTCTCCGAAATCCTGTGAAGAAAAAGTTAAGCCGAATTCGACCACTTCTGCTAAAGCAACTTCTGGTTTAATAATAATAATAATAAAACTAATAATAATAAGTAGCACATTACTTATATATAATCAAGTATGGGCTACAAATCTATTATAATTTTATTTTATTTAAGTTAATATTAATAAACATTAATGAAGAGCGTAGATATGAAATAATAAAGTACATAGAGAAGAATTATTTTTAAAGAAACTAATAATAATAATAATAACAATAACAATAATAAATATTTATAAAGGAGGAACTTTTGAGTTGTTTTCAGCACTTAACAAAGGCGGAGACATAACTAAAGGACTTAAAAAGGTTGACAAGTCTCAAATGACGCACAAAAATCCAGCCTTGCGAGCTTCTTCTGTAGTTCCTTCTGGTTATTCTTATTTTAAAACTAATACAAATATAATTATTATTTTTATACAAAATAAAGAAGAAAGAATAAATAGAGCGTACAATAATTATTAATTTTTATATTTATAATGTTAATAATATTTAAAAGTTTTCAGAACTATTTTTAGCACATGTGCGCTCGCATTAAAATTTTGTTATTAAAAGAAAATGTTTAACGTGATTATTTAAGGCTATAAAATAAGGAATATGCTAACATTTGAGACAATAAAATATTCTAAAAATATAAAGAATAATATAAAACAATAAAATAAAAAAGGAATAAAAATAATTAAAAATAATAATAAAAAGTTTATAGAAACGTCCCGCTGCAGTATGCTAGTCGTATGTTTGCTTTTAATTGGATAAAATAATCCAATATGCTATAGAAATAATGAACCCCTGCAAACCCATTTGCATGTGTGCATAAAGGAAGAAATCTTGTGTTTTTTTTTTCCTTTCGTCCATTTGTAAATTTTTGTAGAAAATGACCAATTAGAATTCCGAATGGTTTTTATAGCGACTGGAGCTCTTCGGCTATTTTCAACTTGTTTTTAAATGCGTAACAGAGAGAAACTTAAATTTTATTTATACTTTATATTCTGCATTATTGGCGTTATTATTGTTTTTCTTGTAGGATATTCGTTATATGTTAAAGTCATTTCCTATTTTTTTCTTATCCGATCTGCTTTCATATTTACATAATTTTATTGGACATTACACCATTTCTATTGTCGTTACTAATTTTTTTTGGCCAGTAAAAAGTTGTTCATGTTTCATGTTTTTTTATTACTCATTTATTATACTAAACAGGTTTAGTATAAACAATTAATACAATCACTTTGGTTATACTTAAGAAAGTTTTAAGGGAAATTTATAAATTATTTTATCTGGCCGATCAAATATAAAATAACTCCGCTAATTCACTATTATTATTATTATAATGGACATGTACTTTTATTTAGTTAATTTTTTATATATATACATTTTTAATAAAAAGTTTATAATTTTCCGTCTATACAAAAAAAGCAATGCTTCTTAAAAAAATGGTTACTTTTTATATATATACTTAATAATAAAAAGTTTTTACTTATTTTTTAAAAATATTTTATACGTAATTTTATTTTATTTTTTAATGTTTTATTCTAATTTTCTATTTTCTTTACTTAAAGAAACGCCCAAGAAAGAAACATCCACTCCCAAACCCACCAATACGAAAACTTCTGAAGCTTCGTACGAGCACGTGAGAGGAAAAAAGCACCATTTTGAGTTTTATAAAGGAGACCATTCGCTGAAAGTTCCAGAACCGACCATTCAGGAGAATATCGTAATTTTATAGGCCAATCACTTTTTATATAATAAATATATTGAACTTCTAAACCAATCTGTATTGTATGATAAACTTCAGTTTTTGTTCCAAACTCCAATGAAAATGTAATATAAAAACTTGTAAATAAGTATGATGAATTTTTTTTAATTTTTATTATTACTGTGAAAAATATTGTTTTAAAAATTAATACATTTTGTATTAATAAAACTTTAGTAAATTTATATCGATATAAGTAATTGTTTAAAAAAATATATTTTTTAATTCTATTATAAACTCATAAAAGCTTTATTGTTTCGAGTAAATATCAATAACAGAAATTTTCTTTATTTGTATATAAGTATAATTATTTTAATAAAAATAGTTAATAATTATAAAACAAGAATTAAAATAAATAATAAAGTTAATAATAAAAGATTATTACTGTTTAATAAAAATTATGATTTACAAATTAACTTTAATATAATTAGTAAAACAAATTTATTATATTATAGTATTATATTATTATTTATCAGTATATAAGTATAATAATTATAATAGTAATAGTTAATAATTATGAAATAAATATGAAAATAAATAATAAAGGTAATTATAAAGAAGTTATTGTTTGAAAAATTATTGATTTTTACTAAACAACTTTATATATAATAAAGTAAAACAAATTTATTTTATTATCATTAATATCATAATTACTAGATACTTTACAAGTGTGAGAATTGCACGCTTCAAGTTAAAGGCAAATGCAATAATATTGTTATTAATAATTGCAAAAAGGTTCTGTTTTTTTTATACAAGGAAAATAAAACTAATAAATAATACTAATAAATATTAGTGAAACAAATATAATAATAAGACTTACTAAGTACACAGCAGATTTCATTATTTGATTTATTTAATGATATGAAAAAGAATTTTTTAAATGATATAATATTTGTCTTAAAAATTTTTTTATAAAATGGAAGTTTGCGTACAATAATAAAGTTACTTTTTACTATAAAAATAACAAACTTTTTTAAATTTATATATTAAATTCTATTATAAAATCTTTTATATTATTTTATTATTTAAATGAAAAAAATTTCAACCAAATTTTTTATTGTTAAAATTTAATATTTTTTTTAATAAATTTATTAACTGAAATATTGATAAATATTATTAAAATTTTCCACTATATTAAAAGTATAAGTATACTTGTGTGAATACTTATTTATAAAGGTACTATTGAAACAATTAGTTGTTGTATTTTATTATTCAATAAAAATAATTTATAAAAATATTTAGATATAATAGTTTAAATGTTATTATTTTCATATAAAATTATAAAAAATCATCTAAAGAAAACTAATTATAAAAATGGTTATATTTAAAAGTATTATTACTGATTATAAAGTATAAAAGTTTTATTATTATATTATTATTCAAATTAAGTTATAAATTTAAATAAATATAAAAGTTGTCATATAAAAAGTATTGTGTATAAATATTTTATAATAAAAAAGTTTTATTATATTATTATAGAAACAAATTACTAAAAAATTAGATCTATAAAATTAATTAATTATTAATTAATATATAAATTTTTATATTTTAATAAAGATTCTAATATTTATATGAATTACTATTAACAGTTATAATATTTAACTGGGATTTATATATAAATAAAGTTATTTTATTATTAACTTTAAAACTTAATTTTAAATAATTATAAATAATTTTTAAATCTTTTAAATATTCAAAATACAAAAGAAAAAACTTTTATGGGTTGTTAATTCAAAATAAAAACTAGAACTTTACTAAATTATTATAAGAAATCTTTAAAACTTTACAAGTAAAATATAATGAATATCAATTATGTTTATTATAATATGAGACATTTTATATTTATTAAATTTAATAAATATAATAATAAATGACTGTATAAATAATGAAATTTATAAACAAAATAGATATCTTGTAAACGCTCTTAAATAAAACAACAACTTTCATACTACCCAAATCCTTGTCTTCACAGTTTTTAAAGTTAGCAGTTCATGAAAATATTATAATTTTTTTTATTATAAGTTTTTAAAATTAACGAATAGCTTTAAAAATTATTTCAAAACGATTATAGCATTTTATTTTATATTAATTTACAAAAAATCTCTATTTAAAGAAAGTGTTATTGATTTTAATATCATTTTTATTATTTTTTTACTTGATATAAATTTATTTATTAAGGTTTCTTTTTTAATAATTATTGCTATATATAAGTATTACTTCTACTTGTCATAGTTTTTTTTGGATATAACATATTTTTATTTTTATTGCTACTTAAAAAAGTTATATATTTCTTATTGATATATAAACTTTTCTAAGGTTTTATATTTCTTTAATATTACGGGTTATTAAAGTTATCTATAAAATTACTATAAATATGTTACTAACAAGAAAGTATTTTTCACTTAATACTAAGAATAAAACAAATTTATATTAGTTAAAAGGTATTACGTGTTATTTATTTATAATTTAATTTAATTATAAAAAATTTTTGTTAGTAATTATAAATTTTAATATAATTACAAGATAATTTATGGCAACATTTATTTTTTTAAAAAACTTCACGTTCCCTCTATGAAATATAACCAATATAAAAACTTTTTTTTCGGTTATTAAAAATTATTGGTGCCCTTTAAGGTTTCTTATTGGATAAATTCGAATATAATTTTAAATTCTTAAAACTAATTGGTTGCGAAAATTTACTAAATTTATTATTGGTTATTTATTTTATTAAATCTGAACAGGTTGCTATAGTTTTTCACACGGTCATTTCTTGTGTGGAAGTAAATAATTCTGTATCCTGCCAAGTTCAAGTGTTGGGTTTGTTTGTTTATATAAAAAATATTTTTTTATAAAAAGTAATTATTAAAAATATTTATTCATGTTAATAATATTTTTCTGATAAAAATCATGAGTTTTTTGAGGTTTTTGAAATAGTTTCTCATTACTTAAAAAAAAAGTTTTTTATCAAGTCTATTGAAGTAGTTAATATATTTAATATAATGATGTATAATAACAAATATTGTTTGACTATCACTCTATTATAATTATATAATTATACTTTTATTTTTACAAGTTAAATAATAATTTATTAATCAATTTTATTAGAAATTTTTTTTCATGTTTTATAATAAAATTTTTGTTATGTAAAAAGTAAACAGTTTCTTTTATATAATATAAAGCATTTTTACCTTGATGAAGATATATATTAAATTTATTATAATAAATATTTCTTTTAAAAAAATTTATAATGAAATTTACTAAATAATAATATAAATTTATATGAACTTTTTAATTTCTTAGATTTTGAATAACATTTTTTGAAATACTTAAAATTTAAAATTTTCTTTATTCATGTTAGAAATAATATTTTATTATATAAAGTAAACAAATTAAATTTATTATAATTATATATTTAAAATAAATAAGATTATAAAAATATTGTACAATAATTATTTTATTATAATAAAATATATATTTCAATAATTTATATTAAAGTATATTATATATTTTATATATATTAACTGTTCTTAAATAAATTAAAATAAAGCTTTTTTTATAGTTGATCATAAGTAAATTTAAATAACTAAATGAGTTAAATTGTTAATAATAGTTTTATTAAAAAAGACACAAAATATTTTATTCAAGAGTTTTATATTAATTTTTTTATTTTCAATTATTATTTTTAAAATAAATAATATTTAATATTTAACTGTAGAATACAATTTTAAACTTTCTTATACCAAAATATTATTGAATTATAAATAAATTTTATGTTTGCCATATAAATTTCTACCAAAAATCTTTAATAACTAAATTTTATGAAACTTTTATTTCTTGATTTGGCTTTTAAATAATTGAAATACGCCGCTTGAAAAGTATAATAATTAATAATATTTATAAGTAATAGCATTATTATTATCTTTATATAAATTATTGAGGTTCTGCGCCAATGATTACTCTCGATAAGGTGGACGGCTGCCAAATCTATTTAAGTAAAACTTCGTTGAATACCGAAATCATCACAGCGAAGACGTCAGAAGTAAACGTTAACGTTTCTGGTGAAAGTAAGAATTTTTTTATAAAAAGTAGTGCTGAGAATTAACGTATAATAATAAGGAAGTTATCTTTACTTAAAGTTGTTATGATAAATAAATTTATTTTATATAATATTTATAATAAATGATTTATTTATATAATAAAATAATAATAAAATAAAAAAAAAGTGAATTGTTATATAATAAATATTTATTAAATTAATATTGATAATAATTTATAGAATAATATACTATAAAAATTACTTTTTTTTTTGTATGTAACTAATAATTATTAACAGTAATTAGAGTATTGCTACATATAAAACTATTTATAAAATAAGTTGGAAAAAAATTAAAAAATTAAAAAATTTTTTTTAGTAAAAAAAAGTGGTACTTATTTTTATTGTATTTATATTATAGACATCTAATAATTTACTTTTTTTATGAATTTTAATAAATATTTACAAGAAAAGTAATAAAAATAAGTTAAGGAGTATATAATTTTTGTGTTAACTTTAAATATAATTCCTCTTTCTTATAAAGAAGCATAAAGTTATTATATAAAACTATTATTTTGAAATTTGTTAATTCTTTTAAGCTAATAACAACTGTTTTATTTTTGTAAGTAAATATTATTATATGTATAATAGTAATTAAAAAAATGTTTTATTTATTTTAAATTTATTATAAACTAATATCGCTATAAAAAGTTAATGTTTATTCTAATAAAAAGCAAAATTCAGACCATTTAACTTTTATAATTTTTTTGTAATCGTAAATTTTAAAAGAAATTATTAAATAATAGAAACTAGATAAGATTATTTTTAATTGACAATACATGAAAATTAAATACTTAACAATTTTTTATTTTTCTAAGAATTTTTTATTAGTAAATATGAGTTTATAAAATTAATAAAACTGATAATTCTTAATTTTTATAATTTTAATAAATATTACTTATAATAAATTACTAACAAATAATTATTAAAAACCAAAACATTAAGCAAATTATTAAAAAATAAAAATAATAGAAATCAAAAATACTATTAAAGCTTCTTATTAAATTTTTTGGTCTTATATTAAAAATATAGAATAAATAATTTTAATAATTATTTTTTATTTTTTTCTTTTAATATTATAATCAAACGAAAAATAATTAAGTAAATAATTTTTATTTCATTTCATAGAATTTAATAAATTTATATTAAAATATAAAAACTTTTACTATAAAATTATTTTATTAATGAAAAGTTAATAAATAATTTTTACTTTATAAATTAAAAAAAAAAGATAAACATTTTTTTAATTAAATATTATTATGCGTCATTATCTTAAATTTTTATTTTTTGTAAAATATACAAATTTACTATAAATATTTTAATAAATGATATATGAATTGATAAATTGAAAATATAAAAAATAAAATTTATTATTCTTCACTTTAATTAAACATTGAATAATATACAACTTTACTAAATAATAATTACAAACAAAAAATAATTAAGTACATAATAAATTAAATAATAGAGGATATTTATATTAAATTGAATATAATATATAAACTATAAACTTTTATATTTATAAATAAAAAATCATAAAATTTTATTAAAGAATAAGGAAAATTTATATTTCTCTAATAAAAAAATTATTAGATTTATTTTTTTAATAATAATGAAGTTATAAAATTAAATAACATTAATTAATAATAAAAAGTAATAAATAAATTTGTAGAATCTTTAAAGTTTTTTAATAAAATTAGAATAAAAAAATTTACTTAATAATTTTTTCTTTATAAATTTTTTTTTGATTTTCATGTTTAAAATTTTTTAATATATATTTTTCTTAATAATTTCTTTTTATCTTTATTAAAAACTTTTGAAAATAATTTTTATTTTAATGAAAAGTAAAAATTTATTATTTCTAAAGTTTTTTTAAAAATACTTTAAATTTAAATTTTTGTAGTATTATTAAAAATTTTAAAAATTAAATTATTAACACTTTTTTTGTTTTTAATTTTGAAATAACTTCTTTTTAAGTGTTTTTTATTAGAATTTATAAAAATAAAACTTTTATTTAAATATTTATTAAAAAAATTATTTCTTTTTTATATTGTACATAAATAATATATTTTTTATAAATACTTTTAATTTTTTTATTTAATTTTTTTCAAAAATAACTTTATTTATAATAAATAAATTTACGCTATTTATAAAGTTTCTATTTTTTTTATGTAACTTATATATATATTTTTTTTAGTTTACTATGTAAAAATATTATTACTTACAACATTTATGAAGTATATATATTTTTTAATCATTTTTATTAGTTATTACTATAATAATAAAAGTGTATTTCTTTGTATCGATTTATATTAGCGATTTAAAAAAAAAGATTAAATACTTGTATAAAAATTTGAATTTATATTTAGTGCTTTTTGGGTACAAATTTAACAATTATAATTATTATATTTAGTAAATACAAAAATAATAACTACTTGTATTATTTATTATAATTTTGTATAAAAATAAAAAATAACTGATATAATAAATATTTTATTTATATATAAAATAGTATATTACTTTTAACTTTAGGTTTTACACAAAAATAGTAATAAATAAATAAATAAAATATTTTTAAATTTATATTTTTATATTTAATATAATTGTTAAAAATATTAATAAGAAGTAAAAAATAAAATTCTATACTTATAAATATTATTTATATAAAATACAATATAGGAAATATATAAAAAATAGAAAAATATTATCAATATTATATTTATTTTAAGAAATAATGAATAGACATTCAATTAATTAATGAGTTCCATATAAAAATAGTAAAGAAGAAAACATTAGGAATTTATAAAAAAATATTTTTTAATATATTTTTATAAGAAATAATAGTAAAGTGAATATATATAAAATAAATAATTTTAAAGAACTTCAAATAAATACAAAAAGATTTAATAATAAATGTTTTGCTTTGGAATAAAATAAATATTTTACTTCTGTTATAAGGTTTTATTTCTACCAGTTTTTATTAATAATAGTATTTATATTAATATTAAAATTATAAATATAATAAATTTTTTATTATAGTAATTAAATATAAAACTAATTAAATAATAAATATGACAGTTCTACTATAAAACAGTTATTAATTTAACTAATAATTATAAATAACTTAATTAAAATATATTTTTTCACTGAATTTAAGGATTTTTTGAGAATATTTATTTTTTATTGATATTATTAAGCGGAAACTGAAGATCCTGTTGAGTACTCTCTTCCTGAACAGTTCAAAAATGTTTGGTGTGCCAAAGAAAAGAAATTTTGCACGGCGCCTGTAACCCACGGTTGAGCTGAAAATCAAAATGGAATTATATAATAAAAAAGATAAGTTTTTACTTAATTTATTTATATATATAATTTTGTTTGGAATATAAATAAAAGTTTCAATCAATCCGCTAATTTTCAATTTTAAAATTCTCAGAGAAATTATAAAGTATAAAGGCAGTAAACAAAAATTTAGTAAAATTTATTACTATCAGTCAAAATACTTCAAATTTCTTATTATGTCAAATTTGTAGTTCTAAACTTCCAACTTCGCTTAGTTCTTACAATTTTAGTATATAGCACCCTAATTATATATAATAAAAGGAAGGTAGGAGTAGAACTCTTTATTGAATTACTTCGCACTACACCCGCCCAAATGGTTATTATTTATTAAGCAAGTGCGTTATTTAATGGTTTTACACCTTGCTTGTCCGCATGCGCGTATTAACAAGTTAATAATTGAGGTCGTTGGTTTCACATGGTATGTAATACATGCAATCTTCAATCCAACTATTTATTGGATGCGTAGCGAATTACAAAAACTAAATTAAAAAAAACCTTTTTTTAAAGAAATAAAATTTTCACGATTCCTGAGACTCGCGCTTTTGTGCCGGAAATCAAACTTGGAGTACTCTTTACCTAATTAAAAAGTTTGTTTTGTTAAATATATATTAACTATAGTTAACCAAAAAGATAATGTTGTTTTTCATAGAACCTATTAAACTTATTTATTATAAGAATTTATTAACAAAAAAATGGTAAAGTTTTTTAACAAACACGCTTTATTAAAGATGTTTAGAATATAGAGAAGTTACAAAGTAAATAAAAGTTAAGTTAGTTACTAGAGTCAAAATTTAATTATTTTTAAAATTATTTTGTTTTTGCGAAAATAATGATTTTTCGATTAAAAAAACATCCTTTCACTAGTTAAAAAATATTTACTTATAACTAATTAGATAACACTTTTTTATACTTAAAGGTAGAAGAGAAAAAAAAATTCAAAGGTTTTCTTTATTCAAAAGTTAAATGGAATGATAACTTTTGATAACTTTGATAGAAAAAACCTTGGCTGACGATATAACATTGATGCTTATAATTTAATTGATACAAACACTTAAATAATTTTTTAAATAAGATTTTTATACCCCGCAAGTTTTTTATTACATAAAGAATAAAACCTGCAAATTCGCTTCCAGTATATATATATATACTTCCAATTTTCTTGATGCTGTTTTCTTCCTCAGATTTCCATAAAAGCTGTAAAGTTTAAAATTCTGCGCAGTTAAAAACTTTTAAGTGTTATAGTTTTTCGAATTAGTTTATATCGCAAAAATATATTGTTTGTTTTAACAAAAAATTAAAAATAATTATAAGCCTTTTTTTCAAAACGTGTAGAGATCCTAAAGGTTGACCAATAATAATGATCTCTTTAAAAATCATAAACTGATTGATGTTAAATCAAAGAAATTAAAATGATTAATTTATTAGGAATCTTTATACATGATAGTGCTCAAAATATTTTCCTGTCGGTAGAGACTACTATTGAAATATATAAAACTGCCAACTTTGCAAATGTGAAAACTTTGAATTGCTACAAATTCGAAATGTACTTTTTTTAATATAACAGAAAAGTGATAATCTTTAACGAATCCTACTTTTTATTTATAATTTTTAGATATTTAGTAGTGTTTTACAAAAACATAAAGTTAGAAGGGGGCAACTCGGGCGCTGTGTAATTTTATGTGTAATAACTATTATATTTTTTATTTATATCTCTTCGAAAGCTAATTTTTAAATACAATATAACTTACCACAAACAATATATTGAAAGTTCTCTTTTTGCAAAAAATAAATTATGCTACTAAGGAATAAAAAAAAATGTCAATAAAAGATATTTCTTTTCTTTTGGTGTCAAATAAAATTTCATAAAAATGAGTTCCGACAAAGAAAAAGAATGCGAAGCTGCTTGATAAAATGTAATTTAATTCCTCGCAAACACAATATTTTGAAGTCCTTATTTTTGTAACACGAAATTACGTTTCTTATGTAAGTATGAAATGTCACTAATAATATAAGATTTCTCTTCTTTTTTTTGTAAATTAAAATATTAAAAATAAAAGATTTTCCAAAATTTAATAAAAATGCGATCTTATGTAATATACAAAAAAAACTATAATGTAATAAATCTTAAATAAATGAAATTTATTCTAAAGAAAACTTGTATCAAAGTTTTTTTATTTTCTCCATAATTTTTTTAATATAACGGAGCCTTGAGTAAACTTTTGGAGCTGTCTCTCTATTATTATATAAAAGAATTAAAATTTATTTGAGTGTGAGATAATAATTTATTAATCTATTAAATTACTAATAAAAAGTACTTAAAAAATTTATTAATTTTTAGCTAATTTTTGAAGTTAAAATATAATTTTTGTAAAAAAAGTGAATTTTTTTGTTTTATATAAAAATACATATAGAAAAATTAAAAAGGTTAAGATTATTGTATAACTTTAGCAACATTTCCAGCGAAGAAAAATTAATAAGAAATTAAAGATTAATTTTAAATTATAAAAAACATAATAATTATTGGTTTTTAAATTGTTGCTTATTATATAAAATATTAGTTGGAGTTTATATATTTTTTTCAAAAATACTTATAAAATTAAATTCGTGAGTCATAATTCTTTAATATTTATTTTTCTTTCAAGTTATTTATAAATCTCTTAAATTTAAATTTTTAATATAAAAAGTTACAATTTTTTCTTAAAAAAGTAATTAAGAAAACTTAAAAATTAATTCTTATACGCTATTTTAAAACTTCAAAAAATAAATAAACAAATTTATATATTAAAAATATTTAATAAAGTTGTACTAAACTGTATTTATTTAACAAAATTATTTTTTAGTAGTTTTCGTTTATTACTTTCTTAAAAATTAATTTTTTTTAAGTAAATTAGTTCTTATAAATTCCAATTTATATTTTTTTTCTTTTACAGCTTTTTATTGTATTTAAAAAATTTTTTAGTTATGAAGTATTAAACTTTTATTTTTATTGCTCCCTTATACTTTAAATTACACCTTTGCTTAATTAAATATAAATTATTTAAAAGTTATATTATTTTAAATTTACTTCATTTTTAAAATAATTACTAATTTCCAAAATTTAGTTTTTATTAATGATTTTTTCCCTTTCATTATTGTATTAAAAATTTCTTAGAGTTTATTATTATTAACAATTTTTTATTGCTTCCATTTCTTAAACTGCCATTTTTGCTAAATTAAATATTAATTTTTTATGGAATATTTTAAATTTACCTCACTCTAAAATTATTACTAAAATCTTTAATTTAGAATTTATTAATTGATTATTATTTTTCCAGTTTTTTATTGTTTTAAAAAACTATTCATAGATTTAGTTTATTAAACAATTTTTTTATTGCTCTTTTTTTGCTAAATTAATTATAAATTATTTAGTTATCGTAATTTAAATTTACTTCACTTTCTAAACTTATAATTAAATTTTAATAATTTTATTTTTTGTATTAATTTTGTAGGTTATTATGTTAATAAATATAAGTTTCAATATTTTTTCCGGAAACAGTTTTATAAATTTTCAAATTAAATAATTTTATTAATTTAAATCTAAAAAAAATTTAATTTCAAATTATTTAATTTTGATTTATTTAAAAAAAAATAAATCTTTTTGCATTATAGATACAAATTTCAGATTTATCAAAAAATATTAAAATAAAGTTTAATATAATAAAACTTAATATATTTTGTTACTAAATTATTTTTGATTAAATTTGTTACTTTAAGTTATAATGCTTTTATTTATATTTATTAAATTTTTCGTATTTATCAGTAGGTTATATGCTTCAATTTTATTTTTATAAAATTTAGAAAGTTTACTTTTTTACATTTTATACTTTATTGATATGAATACAATGCTTTTAAATATAATTATTTTTTATTGGGCTTTACTTTTATTATATTTTTTAACAATTTATAAAAATTTACTTTTTTATATTATATAATTATACTTTATAATTAATAACAACGCAATACTCAAAGTTTTTTCTACTTACTAGTAAATAATATGCTTTATTTTATTATATTCTTTGAAATTAATAAAAAAAATATGCTTTTTTATATTAAATAATTTTACTTTACTATTAATAAATACATAATATTTATTAAATTTTTCATATTCATCAGTAGATAGTAAGCTTTACTTTTATGTAATTCTTTAACTATTTTATATATCTTATATATATTACTTTGCTATACTCTCAAGCCGATATATATGAAAAGAACTTTCTTCATTAATATAAATAACAGTACGACTTTCACCCGCTATAATAACTTTTGTGTGATCGAAAAAGTTCACCTTTTTTTATAAATTTTATAAAAAAAGTTATAATAATAATAATTAAAAAAAAGTTAATATTAATATAAATAGTAATACAAAGTACATAAAATATTATAACTTTTATATGATATTGTTTTATATATTTTTTTAATGGAATATAGCTTTTACATTTATTTATAACAAAAAGTTATAAATAAAGTAATAACCAAAAAGATTTAAGTGATATTAATATAAAAAATGTATAAAGTAAATAAAGTATAATAACTTTTAAAATTATTATTATTTTATATATTCTTTTATTGATTGGCACTCGCTTATATTTTTTATATAAGAAAAAGTTATAATAATAATACATTATATTAATAAAGATTAGAAATATAAAGTTAAATAAAATCATATTATCTTTATAGTAATTATTACCTTTCGTCAGTTAGTACTTTTATATTTATTTATTAAGAAAAAGTAAAATAATAATTATAAGTACTATTAATAATGAATAGAATAAATAAATTATAATTTTTATAGTTATTATTACTTTGTATATTTCTTTTATTAGTTAGCATTAAAATATTTATCAAATAAGAAAAAGTCTTAATAATAATAATAGTAAATAAATAATTATAAAAATAAAAAAAATAATATTCATATTCATTACTGTTTAATAAATTTTTATTTAAATATTTTTTTTATATTTATTCAAATTAAAAAGTTTTAAGTTTTATAAATTTGTAAACAATAAAATAAAGTTATAAATATTTTTTTTGTATTCTAGAAATGAATATTATAGTTGTATAAATAAAAAATCTATAAAAAATAATTAAAGAGTTTTATTGATTTTTTTTTATCTACAAGTAAAAAAACAATGAAAACAAATGAAAATTATTAATAATAATTAAAGTATAAAAAGTACTATAAAAGGTTTAAATCTTGCAAATAATAAAAATGTAAAAAAAAAAGCAATTATAAGTAAAATCTACTTTAAAAAAAATAGTAATTAAATATATAATAAATAATATTATAAAAATTATACTTTTAAAAAAATATTAAGTAAAATAAAATAGAAAGTAAAAATTACTTTTAAGTAAAAAATTATTATTGAAGAGGGGAAGTACTATTATTAATATTGCAATAAAAATTATAGGTAATTATAAAAAATAATATTAAAGTACGAAGATTTCTTACAGTTATAGACAAAATAATTATAGAAATATAATAATTAATATAAATAATAATTATAACTGAAATGGTGATACTAATAATTATAATTATAGAAAAAATATAAATAAAATAATAAATGAAATATATAAAAAATTAAAACATTATAACAAGTATAACAAAATATAGTAATAAAAATGTCAATAATTATAGAAATAATATAATAGAATAGTAATGATATTAATAGTAATAATAAGTACTTGAACGATTCCCGAACTCAATACAAAAAGCATTCCACAATCCGTGCGCACGTGCTTTTTTAAAAAAACAAAGTTGGCGCCTTTTTCAAGGTTTTTTTCATCTATAGAAGGAATATTGCTTCCGCTCTATTAGTATTATTCAAAAGATTATAAAAAAAATTAAAAAAAAGTAACTTTAAAAAAAAAAATAACATATTTGGAAATTCGCGTAAAAAATATGCATAATACATATTATAAAGAGTAACTATTTTGTAAGAGATATAAAAAAAATAAAATATAAATAAGTTAGTAAAGCAGAAAATAATTATTATTGTAAAAAAAAATAATAATAAAGGTGTTTATAAACTTTATTAAAAGTTATTAAAAAAGCGGCAGACATCACTACCAACATTGAAAGATATTTGTTTTACCAACAAAAAAAATATATATATTATATTTAGGCGGGACTCCCAAAAACATGCCAAGCGCATTAAAATGTACGACTTCATTTAGTTAAATATAAAATGTATCGGTAAACATATATATTGTATTAATACGAAGAAAATAAGACCCTAATTATTATTCTTTTTAAATTAACATGGCTAAGTTTATTGGACCATAATAATTAATTACTAACAAAAAGCGAAGGAAGCATTAAAATACTCAGTATTCTCAATAAGAAACTTGCTGCAGATAATGCATCAAATAGTAACAAAGTAAAGGCTACAGGCCCCTTTTATTAATTTTGTAACAAATAATATTAAAAAGATCAAGATAATCTCTAATAGTTAAACTGGTCAAATATTGACCATATATTGTATCTAATAACGCTAATAATTTAGTTTGTAACAAATAGTTAGAAATAACAATTTGTGATATTTCTGTAGCAAATCAAAGATTTATGGTACGTAAATGAATCTTGACAAAGAAAGTTTATAACTTCCAACAACTAATAATAAAGTCCGAGTTTATATTAACTGTAACAATTAATCAATATAAAAACTGCTATAACTACACTTGAAAGTTGAAATATACAAAAGTACTAATTATATAATTTGTAACAAGTAAGTTAAAAATTGCAAGTTATTTTATTAGGCATGAAATTTACTCATGTTTTTTTATAAATAGTATGTCATTATGGGCTTCTGTGGCCATCTAGTTTTAATGTATCTATTTAAACATTATTGGTAGCAAAAAAGAATTTGACAAGTTTAAAATATACATGCAGAGTTAATGGATAGCGAGTCACGAAAATAAAGGGATAAACAGTATGTAAACTTTTTTGTAGCGAATACATCAAAAAAAGAATTTTATTTGTTAAAAACAGCAAATAACAAAAGTTTGTCTGAATAGTATTCTTTTTAAAAAAAGGTGAAATGAATAATATAATTTGAGTCAAATAATATAATTAATTTTCAATATTAAATTAATCGTTACAAAAGGTTGGCCATGAACTTTTATTGTAGCGGTATTAAAACTATTATCATCAAATAATTGTTAGGATGCAGCAAATAACAAACAAGTCTAGGAAGTATAATTTGGTTTTTTATGTTTTAAAAAAGTGAACATTACAATAATAATTTGAATCAAATAATATAATTAAGTTCCATATATTGATGAAAATAAATAAATGGTTACAAATAGTTTACCATGAGGAGGTTTTCAGTGATATACTGTTTATAATATTTTAGTAAAGTTACTTTTTTTTCAAGCGTTTCTGGATAAGAAGTTAGAGAACCAGAAACTTTTTCTCCATCGTAGTATTCGAAAATACTAATAAAAAAAATATGTTGATACTTTTATTTTTTTAATATAAAAAATATTAAATAATAAGGTTACACAACTTTTTAAATCAATGAAAAAAAAGTATTATAACATTTTCTTTTACAAATATTAATGCACACTAGAGTATATTTCAAAAAAAAATACAGAAAAATTTTTACTTTTTAAAACTTGTAAAATATAATAAAATTTATTGCTTATATATATTATAAAATTATTATAAAAAATATAAATTTTTATTGTTTGTCTCAATGCAGTTTTTATATTATTATTAAGAATAATTGAATGACTACCACTATATATTTTTTATTAATTTTGATTGGTCAATTTAGAAAATGTCATAAAAAATATTTTTCTAAAAAAAAATTTTTATTTTTTTTATTACCAATCCAAACATAAAAAAATAAAAAGTTCATTTTTAAGTATAGAAAAAAGAATTTTTTTGAAGACTTTTTATATTATAAATATTTAGTGTTAATAAAAAGTTTATAATAATAATTAAAAAAAAAATAAAAATTATAAACCATTTATTAGGATCACATATAATCTTTGTAGAATCATTAAAAGATACGCCGATGCTACCATCACCTAAAAATTAATAAATAACAATATATAATAGTAATAATAATTAGTATAATGCATAATAATTTTAATTATATATAAAATGAACACATTATTATTAATGTTAAAAAATATATATTAAACGATTTACATAAAAATTAATGAAAAATATAAAAATTATAGAGGGGAAAAAATTATACTTTTAACGATAAATAAATAACAAATTGTATTATATTTATATAATAGTGATAATATTCCAGAAAAGTAATAATATCAAAACATTATTATTATATATAAAATAAATAATATTTTTTAGTAAATAGTAATATATAATATTAATTATTATTATTACTAAATAATAATATAGTATGCTACAAGTTAAAAAAAATTTATAAATAACAATAGTAACGATAATAATATTTATAATATAAATAAAAGGAATAATAATAATATCATGAAATATATATATGTACCGATATCAAAACATAATAAAATAAGCAGAAACTACAAGCTAACAAAATTATAATTATTGTAATGTAAGTTAAATAATAATAAAATAAAATATTTTACTAATTATAAAGAATGTAGAGATAATATTATTATAATAGCAACAGTAATAATAAAATTGGTAATAATAATAATTATAATAGGACCAATAAAAATATTAATAAAAAACGTAAGAGGAATAACAATAATAATAAAATTAACAGCAATAATAATAAAAAGATTAATTATGAAAGTATTGGTAATGATAATATTTATAATATAAATTATAGTAGATTTTAACTTTCATACTAAAAATAATATTTTTAAAAAATTTTATAGTAAAAATAACAGTAATAATAATATGACAATATTATTAAAAATAAAAAGAACAGTAATAATAATGGCAATAATAGTATATTGAAAATAAAAATCACAGTAATAATAAAGATAAGAAGCCACTTGTTTCGTACTAAGTTCATAGCCGAGCCCGTATTTCGACGAATAATCGAGCCAGCGAGAGACCCAGAGCAACGGCGGTACGTCTTCTTTATCTAATAAAAGTTTTATAATGAAAATAATTTTAAAGGTTAATAAAAAAGTTTTTTTATTGTTATGTAATAAATAATATATTATAGGATTTTTTAGTTGACTCTCATTTTTATTATTAATAAAATATTTTATTCATACTTTTTTAAAAAGAATTTAATAGTACATTATTATTTTATTTAAATATATATTTCAATATAAAAAAATAACTTTATTTATAACTTAATCGTTTTTTAATAATAAAAAAAAGTTTATAAAAAGAATTATTTTATAAAATATATAAATACTTACACAATTTTAAATTTATACTTTTATACAAATAATATTCCAATTTATACAACCATTATTTTCTACTTTTACCACAGAAATACTTAAATTTGCATATACTTTCATTATAAATATTTATAGTTGCATGTCTTGTTTTTTACTTTTATCATTTTATAATCAATATTTATATTTACGCAATTATTATTTACTTTTATGATATTATTAACAATTTTCCTATTAAAAATTTTTACTAGTTTACTTTTATGTCATAAAAACACTAATATTTGCACAATTATTATTATTTACTTTTATTATATTATAAATAACATGTATATTTACACAAGTATAATTTCTTTTATTATATTATCAAAATTCTAATATTTATATATTTATTATTTTACTTTTATTATATTAAAGGTAATATTAATTATTGCACAATCATGATTACTATAATTCAATTTACAAACTTTAATTGTTTATTAATTAAACTTATAATGTTATTATTAATATGAAATTTAGTGTTTAATTTGTTTCAGGACTTTTACTTTTTAGTTTATTGAAATTTTTAAATATTCATTAACTTTCTTTTATTTATTTTTATAACTTTTATATATTTATACATATTCTCATTTTTAATGAAAACTTTACTATAAAATATGTTAAGTTTTTATTACTAACTTTTTTCATTTTATAACTATATTTTATAATATTAATATTTATTAATACTTTTTAAAAAAAATGTATATTAGTTTATGCTCAAAAAAAAATTAATTATAGTTAGAATAAGAAAAGAATAAACTAAAACGACCGAGGGTTGAATAAAGTGGTGTTAACAAGTCATTATTTGGTACGCCAAAAAACTAAATCACGACTTAGAAAACTCACTTAAAATTAATGGAGGTTTAAAACTGGTCGAGTCGGAAAGAACCAACGAATCAATTAATTCGACTAGCTTATCTACTTGGTCGTTCATAAATGGCTTCGTTTCCAGTGGCAGAACTCCATTAGCGGGTTGAACTTCTGGTCCTTATAAAACGTAAAGTGAATATTATCGGGTGCAAATTAGTAAAAAAGTCTTAACTATGTAAACCAATGAGATTCACAGATTGTTTTTTCCTCGTGAGTTGTTTGTCACGTGTATTTCGATGATTATTGGAATTTACGTAACCGTAATTATTAATATTATTATTATATTTTTTATTACTATAAACATTATTATTATCACTATTGATATTCTCGTTAGATTCTTCTTCAGCTAAACTATTTTTTTCCTGTTTATTTTTAGGTAAATCTTCTTCTTCTCCAACAGGCTCTAGAGAAGATTTCATTATATCTTTTCCAATAAGTTTACGTGAGTTTTTTAACTGCACAGCCGCTGTAGTGTCTGTTTACAATAAATAGTTAACAAAAATAATAAATAATTAAAATAAAAATATATTAGTAATAACGAAATAAACAATATGATAATAAATATTTTATATAAACATCAATAATAATAATAAATAAATAAACATTAGAATAATAAATATATAATAAAAACAATTATAATAATATATAAATAAACATAATAGTAAATAAATATAGTTGATAAAATTGATAAAGAAAATATTGAATAATAAATAATTTTGATAAATTTAAAAAATTTAATATTAAAAAATAATAATAAACAATGAACATAATAAAACTAAATAAAAATAACAGTTTTAAAAATATTGTATGCCGAAAGTTTTGGGCTTTAGAGTTTGAAAATGGGAATAATAATATCCTAAAAAATTATTATATAATAGACTTTTTGTAAAGTCCGAAAGAAGCACGTGTTGAGGAAACAATTGAAGCAAATCATTGGTTGAAAATTCTGGTGGGGAAGACAGCGTACTAATAAACATTTTGATTAATAATAATAATAATAATAATAATAATAATAATAATAATAATAATAATAATAATAATAATAATAATAATAATAATAATAATAATAATAATAATAATAATAATAATAATAATAATAAAGACGTTAGTGGTAAGCAACGTGGGAGTTTTCCCGAATAAAAAAAGGGATGGCTGGCGATATCGCATAGAGAAGGGCGCGAGTTGGGATCGTTGCTAAGCATGCATTGTATTAAACTTGAGGCTTCCTGTGAAATATTTATATCTAAAAAAAATATATAAAAACAAATATTTATTAGTAAATATTTTTGAATTTTAAAAAATAAAAGAAAATAATAATAATAAATATTATAATGAAATACTAATAAATAGTAAATATATATAAACTAAAAATAATAAAATATATATACAACATAATAGAAGAAATAAATATATATGTAAATTTTTTATTCATATTATATAATTCAGTAAAAAAGTATTAATCAATAAATAAATCTAAAAGAGTATCATAAAGAAAAAATAAATATAACATAATTAAAAAAAAAGTATAAAAATTATAGTAAATAATATATAAAGAATTTAAAAAAAATTAATATATAAATATTTAGTAAAAATCACATAATATTACAATAAAAAGTATAAAGTAATAAAGGAAATATATAAGATTAAATAAAAAGGTAAAAAAATGAATATAGATATTATAATAAATATAAAAACATTTAATAAATAAAATAATATATAAATATACATATAAATTATATAATAACAAATAAAAAAATAGTAATAGAATAAATATAAAATACATTAAGAAAAAATGTAAATTATAATATTATGAAAAAAATAAATAATAAAATGATAATAGATATGAACAATATTATAAAGAACAAAATAAAATAATATATAAAATATATTATATAAGTTTTATTAAATATATGAATAAAAGTAATTTTGAAAAATCAAATATATATAATCTAAAATAAAATGTAAAAATATTAAAAATGTATGAAATAAAAAATAATTAAAAAAAATATATAAGAAATATGTAAACCATAAATATATATAGATATTAAAAATCATCCGAAAATGTATAAATAACAAACATAGATATAAGTTTTTTATTAAAAAAATTAAATGCTACTAAATATAAGATATATTACAAAAAAGTATCAGTATAAAAGTATTAATATATTATATATATACATGAATTTTAAAAAAAAGAATATAAGAAAAAAAAAGTATAAATTTATTAAATATAAAAAATATTTAATTGTGAACTAATAAATAATAAAATATAAAGGAGTCAAAATAAAAAAGTATATATTTATCAAATTTATAGATATAAACAAAAAAATATTATTAAAAAAATTAATAGTACTGAGAACTATGAGTAATATAAAAAAAAGAATAAATATATTTTATATATATATACACAAGAATTTAAAAAAAATTAATAAATTATATAAATAATACAATGAACTAAAAAATAAATATTGAAATAAATTAATACTAATAAATATGAAAAGTATATAGAAAATTATAAATAAATTAAATATATACATAAGTATTTAGAAATAAAAGAAATAATAATATCAGAAATATAATAAAAAGTATATATTTATTATATATATACATAAGAATTTTCAAAAAAAATAAAGTAGTGATAATAAATATCACAAAAAACTTCGATAAATGAAATATATTTTAATAAAATAATAATAATAAAAATATATAATATATGAAAAAAGTATAAATAAATAAAGCGCAACATAAATTCTAAATAAAATAATATAATAAATGTAAGAAATATCGTAAAAAAGTAAAAAAAATTAAAATATATATATAATTCTTATAAAATAATAAATATTTGGCATATATGAATTATAAAAAAATAATAAATATAAAAGTATGAATAAATAAAATAAATACACGAGATATTAAAAAATAACAGTAATAGTTATAAACGGAAATAATAATAATAATAATAAATATAAGAAATCGAATAATAAGAGTATTAATAAATAAATTTATTTAAAAAAATTAGTAAGGATAATTAATAGATATAAAAATATACAAAAACAAGAAAAAAAATGTTAATATAAATAAATTATGTAAAAAAAAAAGTATACAAATACAAAATATAAAGTATTAATGAATTGAAAAATATATTAAAGGTGTAAAAAAAAATACTGGTAATAATAATAAATATATAAAAATAGTAACAACAATAGTAAAAATAAGTATATATAAAAATGAATAATAATAAAAAATAATAAAAAAGAGCGGAAAAATGAGATATTTATGAATTTTAAAACAATAATATTAATAATAGTAATATATCCATATAATTTATATAAAAAGGTTGTAATATATATAAGCAATATAATAAAAAAGTATAAATATATTCATAATAACAAAATAATAAAAGGAAGCACTTTGCGGTATTGAATATTTATTTTCTTTTATTAAGTTACAAGTGGCCTTCACGCTGTTAGTTTCAAACGGAGGTTTTCCTACGAGCATCGTATATCTTTATTAAATAAATAGAAAAATTATTATAAAAAGTATAGAAAATAAAAATAAATAGTAAAAAGTTAACATATTGTTTAAAATAAAATATATAATAAATAAAAAGATATAATAAAGTAAAAATAATAAAAAATAATATAAATATATATAAAAGTTAAAAAATGTATTACAAAAAGTAAAAAGATATTTTATTAAAGTTTACTATAAAAAATATATAAAAGTTATTATGAAAAGTATAAAAAATAAAATATAGTATAAAGCTAACATTATGAAAAATATATTTAATTATAATAAAATATATAAAAAGTAAAAAAAAAATATTGTAATAAAGTTTTTTTTTATGAAAAAAGGTATAAAAGTTATTATTAAAGTATAAAAAATTTATAAGATAAAAAAAATTTTATAATAATAAGTAAAAAAAATATTGTATTAAAGTTTATTATTAAAAAATATAAAATTTATAATAAAAAGTATAATAAATAAAAATAAATAGTAAAAATATTGAAAACGCATACAAAAATATATTCTATTACAATAAAATATGCAAAAAAGAAAAAAAATAATATTAAACAATATATTATAATAAAGTCTATTAGTAAAAAATATAAAAGTTATTATAAAAAAGAATAAAAAACTAATAGTAAAAAATTATATATTTTGGAAATATTAGTTATAATAAAATATATAAGTAAAAACAAAATATTTATAATACCACCCCTTTACTTGTAAACAAATTATACAAATTATACAAAAATTAAAAATAACTAGTAAAAAGTTAATATTTGTTAAAATTTTTTTTATTACAATATATAAAATGTAAAAAGAAGGAATATATAATAATATGTATAAAAGAATTTATAAAAGATATTATTTGAATTTAATAATATAATAATAAATAGTAAAAAGTTACAACAATTTCTTTGAAAAATATTTTTTCTTGGTAGTAATAAAAAAAAGTAAAAAAATCTATAATAATATATTTATTTAATAAAAATATAAAAAAAAATTATATAGTAATATATTTATTTTGAAAATAATATAAAAAGTAAAAAGTAAAAAAATATTTATATAAATATTTTTATTTTAATAATAAGATAAATAAATAAAAAGTTATAAATATATGATATTTTTTAATATAATAATAATATAAAAAGTTAAGATATAAACTATTTATAAAGATATATTTTATTCTAATTATAACATGGAAAGTAAAGGTATAAGAATATATATTATTCTAATTAATATAAAAAGTAAAAAGTTAAAAATATTTATAAAAACTAATAATAATATAAAAAAAGTAAAAAGTTAAATATATTTTTAAAATATTTTTTATTTCGATAATTGCATAAAAAAGTAAAAAGTAAATAATATTTATAAAATTATTTTTCATAATAATATAAATATAAATAAAATAATAATAAGTAAAGCACTTACAAAATAACGCCGAGAGACCAGATGTCCACTTCATAGCGATGACCAATCTTATTTAAGATTTCTGGCGCAATATAGTTCGGAGTACCGCATAAAGTGCTGTTTTCATATAAAATATAAACAAACTTGTATAAGTATATAAAAAAACTAATAATAATTCTTACGTTCTATAAAATATATAACAAACTAATAACAATATTTCATACTTTTCATAAATATATAATAAACTTATAATAATAATAAAAATACACTTAAAAACTTTTAAGAAATATATAATAAATTCATAATTTTATATAAAATATACATACAAACTTTATATAAAGATATAATAACTTACATAGGATAATAAACGTACTTTATATATATATATTTTAAAAACACGTAGGTAAAAGTTTTCCTTATAGTAAAAGTATATAAGTAAATTTTTTCTTAGTTTAAGTCTCGAAAGTATATCATTTTATAACGAGGAAAGAAGAATAACACAATTATTAGTAATTTTAAATATAATAATAATAGTAATAGTAATTTCAATAATAATATTAATAATAGTAATAGCTACTGTAATAATAATAAAAGTAATGATAATATTTATAGTAATAGTAAAAGTAATAATAATAGTAATTATTTTAATAACTATAGAATGTTGTAAAAATAGTAAAAATTACAATAAAATAGTATAAATAATTATAATTATTTTTATAAAAATAATCTTAAGCACCGCCGGCGGTCAGAAGGATTTTGAAGGTGCGTTGCGAGTCCAAAGTCGCCGATTTTTACTTCCATTAATTCGTTTAGGAAAATATTGCCAAGTTTTAGATCTCGATGAATTACTTTATTTTCGTGGAGATACTAAAAGTATATTAAAAGTAAATAAAGATAATAATAAAATATTAAAAACGCAAATAAATAATAGTATAAAAAAAATAATGTATATATATATAAAAAATAAATAAATTAAAAAAAGTTATATAAATAAATTTAAAGTAACAGGATATTAAAAAATAGATAGAAAAATAAGAAAAATTTTATACAAATTTATAAAAAAGCATTAGATTATAGAAAAAATAAATAAATAAATAAAATAATAAAAAATAATAAAATAGAAAAATTAACGGAAAGGTAATATTTTTTAATAAGACTAGTTAAAAAAATTTACTTTTACTGCTTTTATTAAGTAAAGCATAAAGTAGCGCACTTCCAATTCTGTAAGCCGCTGCCTTAAAGAAATAAATTATAATATTAAAGTCGCAAAAAAGAAGTTCAAACAAAGAAGTTATTTATAATTTTTTATTATAATAAAAAAAAATAAAAAAATAATAATAAAAGTTTTTCATTGTTGATATATTTTGATTGGCTACAGGCAACTAAATAACCATTCCAAAATAATTTATTAAAGAATAATTTTCGGAAACATAAATTTTGGTGAAGTGATACTGAATAACATTAAATAAATAATTTTACTACCATCAACAAATTATGGTAACGAAATAAAAAAAATTTAAATTTTATAGAAAATTTAAAAGAATAAAATTTGTTTATTGCAGCGAAATTTGTTTAGAATTCAATTATTGGTAATGCCTAATAAATATTTAGTATATGCGGGAAAAATATTTTACATTATAAAAATAGTGTATATAAAAAAAATAATAATCGCTTAACAGCGTGCATAAAATTTAAATATAAAAAGTATATAAAATTCGTATATTTCTTAACAAGAAAGAAATTCACCAGGAATATAATTATAACATCGCTAACAAATATTTTACAATTTACTTTTATTATTGAGAAGTAAAAAATTTACTACATATTTAAAATTTCTAAATTCAAGTATAATTATAAACAATACTCTTTAAAAAAAATATATTTTAATAGCTAATACCTTTTTTTTAACAATTCCATTAAAGTTTGGTTTGAACAAAGTTCCATAAGAAGATAGATATTTGCAGTGTCCTGAAAAAAAGTGTTTAACTTCACTATATTATTGTGACATAAACTTCTGTGAATGGCTATTTCAGAGCGCATCTGTGATTCATACATAAAATATTATATTTATGTAAAATAGTATAACTTTTCGAAGTCTTAAGAAATAATTATATAAAATTATCCCAAACTTTGCTTAAAGTTCGGCTATCTTTTAAGGAACTTAGAGCAATAACTTTGCAGGCCCAAAGTTGTCCGCTATCTACATCGGTTACCATAAAACATTTAGCAAAGCCACCCTAAAATTTTTAGAAAAACATAGTAATAAATTGCTTTTAAGCCAAAGGTAAAAAGATTGTAAGTTGGAGACACTCTAACTTTATTCAATCTCACAATAAATTCCTTTAATTTAATATATTTCAGTATTAATGTTTTATACAATAAAATTATTCAATCTCACTTACAACAAATCCATTTAATTTAATATAATTCAGTATCAATTTTTTATATAATTAAATAATTATTTCTTTATGAATAAATATACTTTTCCTATTTCTGGGCCTCTTTTAAACCGCCTCCCATCTTTTTCATTGTACAAAATATCGGGGCACTCGATATCCAGTTGTTTAGGCATTTTATTTACAAAAATAATAAAATGCTTCCACTGAAAATAAAAATTAGCTCGAATTGGTATTTTCTGTAGATAGAACAGAAATAGGGCCGGGAGCCCACCCGCGTTGTTATTATATAAAAGTTAGTAGAATGAACTATACGCCTGTTGAGCTCGGTAGTTATAGGATAATTGCGCTACATTGGGTAGGGCGCGCGCGCAAATTAAGGTAAGGCTAAACACTAATATTTCAAACGAGGGCAGTCATGCACTATTTACTCTTACGAATGCAGAAATTTCGAGGTCGAAGAAGATATGCTAAAAGGAGCATAGACAACTGTACTATCTTATTAATATTGCGCCTGTGAGTTACGAGGAACTGTACCGTTTTATATACCAATAAGCCACTTTGACTTTCCTCTAAATTTTGGAGGCGTCGCGGCAGACATGCGCCCTGTCGTGCGCAGAAATACTTCACGACGCGCTCATCACCTATTATCCTCGTTAATATACTTTGACGCTAGTGGAATATATAAGAAGAGACCTTCTTAGCTAAGTTACAATGGAGGAGCAAGAAAAAAGTAATACCTTCTACTAGCCCTAGCTTATAGATTTTTGACACATGCAAACTTCGTCTGATGAGAGGCCCCTCTAACTTATCTACAAATATTTCTCAAAAGGCCTGACATTTCTTAGCATAAATTTACCGTTATTTCTAAATTACTTCCGTCACACGGGTAAAAAAAGTTATTCAGCACCAACTGCAACATTTTAACATCATTGCGGTAATTTTTAGCTATCCACATAACGGACCACGTTAAGTCTATGAAAGGTTTAAGTACTTTCTTAATGCTTTCCGAAAATTAGGCGTACTCTGTTAAGAAAACTCTTGTCTTTTCTTACGTCACATTTAACTCTCGCAACTTCGCAACTGGAAAAAGCATTGCTATTGTACTAATACCATCTTACATTACCATAGTTCTTCAAAGTTTTTATATAACTAGATGGAACAACGTGAGGAAACACGATTTACCAGCGTTTCCTAGGGAGCCACTTTTACTTTCTAAGATTCATGCCCTACTAGCAGTTCGACTTGCTTAATCGTGCTACGTAAATATTTAAGTGCCAAAAACCCTGCGTAAAACAAATCAAGTTACATGGCGAAGACTACGGACACGTTTTATCTACTGAATATTGATCAGAGAAAAAATATTACGATGGCAATTGAGGCGCTTAAAAAAATTTTATGTAAAACCTCCCAATATTATTTGATATAAAAATTAAGCAAAAGAGATCTCGTAGACACCCACTGGGTCCCCCATACTAAAATAACTGAGTTGCTTAAAAATAAACGCAACATCCGTTTTACTGAAACACGCTATAATTATCTTAAAAACACAAGTTGAAGCTGAAAGCCAGATCCACTAGCGTCAGCGTCCCGGGCCCAATAATTATGGCATGAATCGCAGAACATTTAAAGCGGAATAATGAATGTAAATATGGTTATATAACTATAAAGATTGCTTACGGTTCTAATGAAATTGTTAAAGATGGCAGGCCCTTCAAAATAATTTTCATCAAAAATTTACGAATTCTAAGCAGAGTGACCGTGCAATCTTGCGCTTAAACTAATACACTAATACATAATTTCTAAAACTGGTAGTATTAATATTAATTTTACTATTACTATATAATAATTATTGTTAAAATTAATAAATAATATATTCTGTTAAAAGAGTTGTTTCTGAGTCCTAAATAATAATTTCACCTTTTTTTAATGCGATGTTTATCAAAGCGAAAAATCTAAGCCTCCGCAATAGGAAATCGCTAAATAGGGTACAACTTATTACTTAAAATAGTTTTTTATTTTATAATATTAAGGATGAGTCAGAGTGACGGAGAAAAAGAGTAGTTGAATCGATATTAGCATAAACTGAGCAAACTAAGGACAAAGGTGGTAATAAATTAGTACTTTATATAGTAATAAAGTATAGTAGCACTATTAACTATATTTAATTTTTATTATGTTAATTATCAATCAACCATTAGCAAAAACTCACTAGTTGGCTATAATTAAAATGATACCAACGACATAAATTTTTTTTAATACGATTTGTTATTGGCGAAACCTTATTGCCTAATATGGCTACGTTGTTATAATTTATATCAAATGAAAAAGCATGATTAATTTTTTTTAATTTTTCAGTTTAAATATTTTATTATGCATAGCTGAAGTGTAAAGGCTTCTATTATTAACTTTATCCCCAGTTCATTGAAAAAAAAAAATAGTTATGGTGTTTTGTTTGTATAAAGAGTAGAATCGTGCCTAAAATTTGTTAAGATTCTCTTTAATTTTTGCGAACATTCCATATTTTTTCTTGCACATATTAAAAATTTTTGTTTAACTATTAAAATATTTAGCTAAAATTATATAGAACAGTTTTCTAAATATCACTATTTTCTTATCTTATAAAGTCGTTTTATAAATGTTAAGAACTTAATAAAGAATTATTAGGAAAGTAAAAAATTACATAAAAAAGTTTTTAATTGCATATAAACTTTTCACGTATGCTCGTTACTAGGATTTCGGTCTTATATACTCAGTTGGTTTTAAAAAAATGAATATGAATGGTTACTAACAAATGAAATTATTCATTATTTTAAACAGTTTGAAGTTAATTTAAACCAAGAATTGTTCTTGCAAAAATATTGGTATATTCGATGTTTACTATAATATAAATTTTAAAAAATAATGAAATTTTAAAAATTTTACCGTTTCTTGCCTTTTCATACAACCAAAAACTTAAAATTTTCTTTCCTTTCTTGTTAAAAAAAAAAAATCGGTCTCTTGTTATTCTATAGATTCTTTTTTCTCTTTAAATGTATACTATAACTTTTCAAAAGTAAAATTTTTGTTGATTAAAAAATTTTTAGAGGTGAAAGCTTCTCTTACTTTTTTAATTTATTTAATTTTATTAATTTTTAAAAGACTTTAACTGTAGTTATTTTAAAAAAAAATGGTACAAGCTCTAGTCTATTCATTCAGTTTTATGCTACTGGAGAACATAAAATTTTAATGATTTAATTGTTAACATGAAGTACAGAAATCAATAATGCCTATTTTAGTTTTTTGCAAGTAAATTAAGTTAATCATTATAAAGACATTTATTTGTAATACAAAAAATTAGTTTCCTTCAAAAAAGATTATTTGACGAAATAGTGATAGCCTTAAACCTTTTCAAATTGGTTTTTTTCAAATGCCTCATAAGACAGGCGCCCGTTTTCGAGAATTGTTCGGATAACAACGTCATTGTTAGTAGTACGGAAATAAGATCTAAAATTATATAATAATATTGGTTTAATAACTACAACAATAAAACATTTCTACAATATTATACAAAAGTTCAGATTTTTCAGGTTTTTGAGGCTCCCCTTTAATGTTTCCTCTGAAACATAAAATTTGATGCTTAGCTAGGACGTCCACTATAGGGATGCTTTTATCTTCCCTCCATTTTTCTACCATACCATGTTTGCAAATTACGAAAAATTGAAGGTGTTTAACTTTATAAAAACAGCATTCTGCCTTATTTTCCGGAAACATAGCCGAAAATTAACTAATGAACCTTTTAATATTTAAAAAAAATATATACCCTCTCTAACTTAAAAAAAAATAAATTTTTATATCATAAAATGTTAACAATTTAAAGGTTAAAATTTTAACATTTTTGATGATGAAATTCTTTTTGATAAAATTTTAAGCTAATAGTGGTTAAAGCCAAGACAATTATTTAGTACTTAGAAAAACCTAACTGAATAAGTTTCGAAGTAAAGGTTATTCAACTTACTTGAATTTAATTTATATATAGATTAAAATTGAAACCTACTTTTTTACATTTTGCGGTTTTTGTGGAACGTAAATGCGTTGTTACGGAAATTCTTGGGTTAAGCTAAACTTTAACTTTCACTTATTTTTTCTTACTCAGCATTCATATATACAAAGTGGTACTTTTGAGCTTTCAGCCTCTATCTTTAGTTGTAAATGAAAGATTGCAATGTTCTACTTTTATTGAAACTTTTAAAAATTGCTAAGGGTCTAAAATTCTTAACGTTTTAGATACGATATACTTATTTGCTTGTATGAGGCCCCTTCACTATTATTGTCTGATAATTGAGACACACAAGTGAGTTAATTAACGTACTATAATTTTAATTAAAAAAAAATTTAACCTTTACTAGTTAACAGTAGGTTATAAATATTGTTATACTTATATTTATAAATAGTAATTATTTTTAGCTGTATAAGATCGCTTTTGGGTGAAGCTTAATTTATGAATTTTAAAATAAAACGTAATTTAGTCATATATAAAAAATGCAATCTTTCTTATTAAGAAGTTATCTTGAATATTATTAAAGTCATATTTAAGAAAAAGAAAAATCAATTTTTTTACACAAGGAAAGAAATCTCTTTAAAAAAATTAATTGTAGTACATAATGTTTTTAACAGTATAACTAATTCATTATTGTAATTTACTACTTGCATGATATTTTTTGGTGAAACAACAAAACTGCTAACTAAATAAAAGAGGAATTAAACATATATAACAACTATACTTATAGAAGTCCTTAAAAATTAGCATATAAGTTACTTTATCAAAAATAAAGATTTAAAAAAGGTGGAAAACTGCGTAGGAGAAGAACTTAAATCATGTTTTATTGTAAACGTTAGAATGAAAGTAAGTTAACGCCCTTTAAAATTTTTTTCGCAACACAAAGAATTACATTATAGACAAAATTACTACTTAAAACAATTTTTTAGACTTAAGACATACAATGTTAATTCAATAAAGCCAAAATATATTAAAAAAATTTACTAGGAATAATTAAAGAAACTTAGGTGTGACCCAGAAAATGAAAGTTAAATTTTCAAAACGTAAGAGTTGAAGTTAAAGTTAAATTATAACCCTCTTTAAAAGCAAATTAATAAACTTTAAAAAAATGTATGTATAAAATTAAATAAATTCGAGTAAAGATGCTATTAAAAAATTTTTTTTATTAAAAGTAACTACCTTAACTATATAGCTTAGCCTTCAAAGTTAAAAAGTAATAAATAAAATTCGCAAAAAATTTTAAAAGCAAGAAAGAGGGACACGAACAGAGAATATGTTAGGCTTCAGCTCTCTTTAGCTGAGCCAAAAAAAAAGACTACGATAAAGTACCACGCGGACACCAAAAGTGCAAGCTTAGTGTTGGTTTCTTCAAGCTTTGAATTAAGTAAATATATAGAATGAAATAGGAATAAAAAAAATAAATAAATAAATTAAGGAAACAAGATTAAAATAACCACAGAAAAATAAGGAAAAAAACAAAAGAAAAAGCGTGAGAAAAGAAATGACAAATTTGCCTAGCATTCAACAGCTCCCAGTTGATTGCATTTATGCAATAAATTATATATTTGATTAGTATTGTTTTATTAGATATATTATTTAAATTAAATCCTTATCTTTTAAGAAAATTTTATTGCTTAATACTTAGCATAAGCCATTTTCTACAAACTCGGTCTTTTACAAAATAACGCTCGTAAAAAAAAAAAATATAACGTTAAACTATACTTTTTAACTAACTATTAATCTTTCATTCGACTACGCGCACTGACTGCAATCGTCATGACAACCTTTAAGGTTAAACCATGCTTAAGACAGATGCAACAAATAAGATTATGCTCTTAGGTTTGTCGTAGTTAGTGTAACAGTAGTGGTTGGATCTATATTTTTAAAAGGTGATATAGTGACAATTTATCTTTGTAAAGGCGTATAAAGTTAATTTTATGTTTTGCCATAATAAATACAACAAAAAAAGCTTATATTCATAATTAGTTTTCACACTGTTGTGCCAGTTACACAATTATTTATGTACAAATCTTCTTGAACCACTTTTAACTTTGTAAAGCTTTATTCTTTTAAACAATTCTTCTAATCAAAAAATTGACTGTAGTCAATTTTTAACTTTCAGAGAAATGACTTCGATTAGTAAGATCTTTATTGATGAGACTAATAATAAGGTCTTTAAAAAAAGGTTGGTAAGGCTCAAAATGCTAACTATTTTTACTGTTACTTAAAATATTTGATAAAATATTTTAGCCTTGTACACAAACTATACATAAACAAAAAATATATATATAAAAATGAAAACTTAGTAGTTAAAGATTTAATAATTATATCTATATTACGTAGCGGATAACATGAATATATTACATTTTAATAATAATTACGTAACATATATATAACTACTAAAAGATCAACTTTTTTTATACCAATCGCTGATAGTAAATGGTAAAAATTTCTATAGCCAATCAGTTTTATTATAATTCGTGATATGACAAGCAATTATCAGTTAAAGATATATCGGTGAACTGCAAAGGGGGTGGAGGTGTAGTGCGTTATAAACTATATCGTATCCTTTTGTATCCCGACAGGGCGTCCCTGCTTTGTTGCGCAGCGTTTTTTATTCAAAGTCTAAGTATTTTTCTAAATTTATCATCAATAGGCTATATTAAGTTATAACCAAATCGTTCAGAGCGATTTATTTAAAGGTCAGATTACTGTAAAATAAGAAGTTACGAGGGAGTAATTAATTACAATTAAAATTTTTTTTGTATTATATATATATTTAACTATTCTTATATGAATTTTTAAGAAACGCTTGTGTAACCTTGCTTCTTTTTGATTGATTAATTACCAGTTTTGTAAAATAGTTCTCTACCCGTACAGATGACGCAGGACGGATTGTGGCGTAAATTATTTACCGAAAGAATATGTGAACGGGATAGAATGTTAGAAAAGTTAGCTTTTATAGAAAGCAGTAAGTTTTTATGTGAGTATTACTATAAATCTTAATTAACCTTAATTTATAAGATAGTGAAAAGTTTAATTCTAGAAAGTATGTGAGGAAAGTATTACAACTATTTGGTGAAGTAGTCCTTAAAGACCACTCCATAACTTTTATGTTGAGTCTATACTTTGTTGTTTTATTTATGGTTTCTACTCTATTAAAGTAAGTTGTTTTGGATTTATGGAGGGACTTACAATATAAACATACATTTATGTACTTTAAGCAATATTGACTTAACGCCGTTGCTTCAAGCAACTATTAATTGCGATTTTACAATGATTGAAACCAAGGCTTTTTGTAAAAATTGTTTGTGCAGCCGATTCGAAAAGTTGACGATTAGTAATGTCAAAGGATTTATGTGGAGTTTCTTACTGTTACTAATTTTTTAATTATCTTTAATTTTTATAAATATATGTAGTGAGTTGCCTCTCGTTAGAAAGATCCAAGAACTTGAAATTGTTAATTCAGGTTCACATTTAGTAATATTAAAAGTTTATAAGACAAACTATCAGAGATGAAGTAAAAATTAAGTGTAGGAGACAAATATATAGTTAAGTATATAGTTAAATTAATTAACAGTTGAATTGATAACTTGTTTAAAAAAACTTTCAAAGTGAGCTGTAACTGAACTAAAAAATAATTTGGTTACTTTATAGTACGAATAAGTGCTATATGAGTAATATTATATTTCAAGGAATTACTGGATACACAAACATATCCTGTCCGGTTCTTAAAGAATTGGGAATGTTAATAATTTCGATTGAGAACAATTCATTGAGCAGAACATTAATATTTTTATTTTTAAGGTCTCGTCAAATCCATATATTATTCTATTGAAATATAATATAATTTTTCTTTTAATTTTAAATCGAAGATTCGTTAGCAGTTACGCGAGTAATACTTCATATTATATATATAAGAAACTGTTTAATTTCTTATTACTTTAAAAAGAAAGTTTTGATTTCATCTTAGCATTATCATGAACGGCCAAGCAAGATTTTAATCTATATTGATTCTTATTTCAGTTTTCCTGGCGTCGAAGTTATAGAAATTCTTCGGATTAAAGGATTTCACTCCGAACTAATGAAGTCATTAAATTTTAACTCACTTAATTATATAAAACATATGAATATTATCGGATCCACTTTTGAGTATTTATATATACTATATAATATAAAAAAATTTTATTACTATTTTTTAATAACTTCCACTTTTTAAGGGATGTAAATTTGACTTCCATAAAAAATGCGAATACGATTTCAATTTCAGACTCGAGTATTTCAAATTTATACGCCTCGGCTTTAGAAAATTTAGAGAAACTAAACTTTGACAGAATACGATCTAAGGGTAATATAAGTCTTCAAATGCCCCAATTACGGATGTGCGATACTTTATCGATTACCAATTCCAAAGGAAATTTGACTATTGATAGGATATAAATTTAATAGAAATGAATAAATTTTAAACAGGGCTTAAAAAAGTGGCTCTTCCGAAGCTTAAAAAAGTGAGAAGTCTTTATGTAGACCAAACAACCTTTACAATGGGAAATATACAGATGTCCAATCTAAATTGTTAGCCCAATTTATGGCAGTAACGACAGTTTAGTAAATTTTAATTACAGCTGTAGAAATTATTCAAATAACAAATACTAAAAATCTTCATACTATCAACCTTCCAAAGACTCAAGCTATAGAAGTATTTATAAATTTTTAAATAGTTATTATTTTCATTATGTATATTTTATAGCGAGTTAACATAATAAACACAATTGGGCTTCATAATTTCAGCTCTAACGCAAAAACTGTTCGTCATGCTACTTTTTTGCATAATACGGATTTGAGTAATTTATGTAACGCTCTTACTTTTCCATTTTTACTATCAATTTTTATTGTTTTTAATTATTTTAAACTTTAATATAATAGAAGGTATAGAGCTTTTACAACTGAAATTTTCAGGTATATTAACATTACAATTATAGTATTATTTGATAATATATATTTTTTAATTTAAAATTTGTGAAATTATATAAGATACTATAAGTTATAATTAAGATTATTACACTTTTATTTACTACTATCTAAAAAAGCTACATAATACAACAAAGTTCAACTTAGCTGAAACGCCTGTATATTTATTTATACTTTAGTAATTCCTAACTATAAATTATTTAGATAAGTATGAAAATTTTAAAGTAATATAAGCTAATAAAGATGATAGTTATTAATTTTGATAACTATTATACTTTAAAAAGCCGGAATAATTGGAAAAGTCAACATAATAAATCGATAATAAATTAGTTTGGAAAAATATATTTTAACACTAATTTAATAAAAATAATTTGTTTTAAAATGTTTAAGAATATATAATAATTATTTTATAAAAAATTTTTTATTCTTAATTATTATATTATAGAAAACTGTATAAAATTAAAAGGTCAACTAACTAACTAAATCAGCAATAAATTAGTTTAAAAAAGTATAAATATATATAATTAATTAATAATCTATATAAATAATTAGTATTAAAAATTATGAAAAAGTATAATTATTATTTTTGTCTAAATAATAACTGTAAATAATTTTAATTTCCACTACATATAACAACCTCTATAAAATCAAAACTCAACGAATTTGAAACGGTTGTTTACTTGGTTATATAATAGAATTTTAATAACTGATTAGTTCTAAAAAGTATAAAACTATATATTTTCTATTATTTTAAAAAAATAGAAAATTTGTATAAAACCAAGAAGTCAACGTAATTAAATCGGCTGTTTTCTTATTTATGTTATAGTAGTTTCCTTGAGGCATAATATTGCTTTAAAGTCTTTAAAGCTACAGTCTTTGGAATCGGGAGGGGTTATGGTTTTCTTAATTTTAATGTAACTTTTGTACGCAATTTAAATGAATTTCTTATAGATAAAAAACTGCAAAAACTTAAATAAAGTTTCCGTGCCAAAGTTTAAAAGGTATATTATATATAATTATTATTATTATAAAAATAAATATATTTATTACTCTTATAAATAATAATTATAATGATTATAATAATTAATTAAAAATATTATAAAAATTTAATTAATTACTTTAATAAATAATAATTATAATAATAATAAATTAAAAATATAAAATAATTAATATATTTAATACGTATATATAGTAATAATAATAAAGTAAAAATTTTATAATATGTATTTTTATTACTATATTTTAGAGGTCATCTTACGCTGATTGGCAATCCACAATTGTCTGCTATAATAACGAAAAGAAACAAATCTGTGAGCTATTATACTCAATAATTAGTAATAAAAAGAAAGATGTAATTATTATACATATAATAATAATAATAGCGCACGACGTTAATGGTATCCAACTGCTCAAAATTAAACGGAACTGAAATTGTAAGTATATCATTTTATAGTTATTGTAAATATAACGTAAATGAGGATTCCCTTTAGAAAATAGTCTTAATTTCATTTTTCTATAAAAATTTATTTTTTTCTTAAGCTAATTAATAAAAACGTCTTTTAAGGATGTACAATTAAATGAGGCCCGGAATCACTGTAAAAGTTCAAATTCTTGTGAGCTTTGTTGTTCCCAGTTGTACAAATTTTACTAAAAATTCAATTTTTTAGCGAGTTTGTTTCACTTAATAACTTGTGCGATGATTAAAAATTTAGTCAACAGCCAGTAATGCCATAAGATGAAAAGAAAAACAATTTTATTAATATACGATATAATAAAAAAAAAACAGTTCCTTATTATTATAATATTTATTTTATTGATTTATCGTTTTGACATACTACAGTCGTTATAATGGAAGAAAAGCATTGAGGTGGGCGGCCCCCTTTACAAAGGCCTTTCTGATCGTCTCTCATAACATAAAGTTAGCGATGTTTTTGTAACTTTGGCGTTAACAATTTTTTTTTTCCTGAAATTTAAAACATCATTATCATCTGGTAAATGTTCTAAAGTCGTTACAATACTCGTTTTCTTAAATTTAAACAAAAAATGTTTAGGTCGTTAATATTTTTGTAATATGCGTGTATATAGTTTAAAGCGTTAATTTTTATATTGGTGGGTGTTCTTCCTTGAGAATAAGTCATTTTTATCGCCCTAAAAGAGGTTCTAAAAAAAAATTTGCATGAAGTAGTTGAAAATTTCGCAGAAAGCAAGATGTGTCTGTAAACCTATAAAGAGATTGTTTTGAAAAATCTGATGTCTGTTTATAGGCAAAAAAGTCGAGCAGTAAAACCATGAGGCAGATGAGTAGCTTATAACAGGTATGAACAGTTTTATATATGAGAAGTTTGTTATTAATATACAAATGGCTTCTTTTGCATATAAAGGATATAAAGCAGAAGATATACTCAATTTTTTAACAAGATAATTAATATGAGGCTTCTAGGTAAGTCTAGAGTTAATAACTACACCAAGGTATTTTATTTGCTTGCACCAAGGAAATCTGTTTGCGATAGCTTTAGGGCTTTAAAATTTTACTCTTTTTTTCCTTTTCTTATGATCAACGCAAGGCATTCGGTAGAGTTCATCGAAAATTTTCACTTTGCAAATCATTTTCAAGTGTATAAAGATAGGCCTACAAATATTTAATAGCTAGTGCAAGTTGATTTTAACAACAATACAATGCAGTGCCGTCAGCGTATGGAGCTCTGTCGGTAGGAGGGGAATGTGGAATGCACAAAGAGAGAAAAAGAAAGATGACAGTGGGAGAGCTTTAAGGGACTTCTGCTTTAAGGATCCTATGGCGGACAACTCTTCTCCTATTCGTACAACAATGATCTATTGCAAAGCATTATATACAGTACGCGCATAAGGTATTTTGTCAACTTGTATATAATTAATTTATAAATGAGTCCTCCATACCGTACTGTATCAACGCTTTTTTAATATCTAAATACAATAACTGTTGATTTTCTTGTAATTAAACAACAGAAAAAGTCACAAGGATGGTAAAACACTGTCCTATTTTTAAATTTTATCTCTTATATTGAACAAAACTATGCCTAAAAGGCGGCAACCCCTTGAAGCTAATGAAGTTATCTTCTATATTTTTTTGTGCGAATGTTAATTTTATTTCGGTACATTAACCACCAAATAAAGCATAAAGTTGCGTAGACTTGATTATCATAATTAAAAATCCTTCTTAGGTACCTGCAGTGGATGATTTTATTGCGCACATCCTCCATGGAATAGTAAAACCGAAAATGAGGTAGTCCGCTATTTAGAGAGATATGCGTTACAGAACCATTTGACTGTAATAGGTTATGAATCCAAATGGGCATTAAGGACAGACAATATTTAGCCTTACACAAAAATATATCCTTTAGCTTCAACGTCCACGCCATGGCATTAACGAGAACTTCGGATATGCTCGGCATAGTCGTTTTAAAGACAACTGCCAGCCAGTACTGATCGGCGAGCTGAATGAGCTCTCATTGGATCATCTATACGTCTTATTAAGATCAGGTGAGGGCGAAACTACGGCAAAACTCTGAACCGGATGTTCACGGGCAGGACTAAATTTACAGCTGCGGTTAAAGCATCGCTTTCCTTCAAACCGTCTCTCCCCCTCCTTTCCCCTATTAGAAGATGCGATTGATAGTTTGAGGACACACCGACGATTGCTCATAACGCGACAGCAAGCCACGAGCTTGCGTATTGACTAAAATGCCCGGTTGAAAAGAGCTGGCGACTTCACAACGGTGGCTGGGAGGCGAAACTGTAGCAGCTGACGAAGATATGGCGACGCCCTTTGCCGGTTACCTTGAAGTTTAGTGCGTTCCTTTAACTTGGGCTACCTTAGGGAAGAAGACGAAGGCATTATATGGCAAGCCTCCTTAATTGATAGCAACGAACTTCTAAACCGAGTATAGCTGTTGCGATCACTGTTATACTTCTGCACTTTCACGACGGAAAGCACGCGATCCCAACGGCAATACTAATGAAATGTTAAAAAAGTTGCCGGTGTTGGTTAAGGAAACCATCTTTCCAGTTTTGCAACTTCTGAAATGTCTCTTAACTTCTTCCTAACACAATCAAAATACAGCAACTGTCGTGATGCTACTTAAATCTGAACTAAAGGTGTCTAAGTAGTGAAGAGTTTGCAAATAAAAAGCTTTTTTTCAGGAACAAAGATCTTAGGCTATTAGCGAGTATCGTGCCATTAGCCTAATTTTAGTAGAAAGTAAAATAGTGGAGAATGTTTTACTACACCGACGGGAAGTTTAAATAAACGCACAAACTGCTTTTGGATTTTAATTAAAAGAAATCCCCGGTGTCGTTTTCTCGAAGTAGGCCTTCGACCGCGTATAGCACGATGGTTTTTTTTTACACAAATTACGGGCACTGGGTACGCTAGCCCTCCACGAGGTAATAACGTCGTTTCTTTGCGTACGCATCTTCTTAGTGAAGGTCGGGACCGCGCCATCGCCATACCATCCACCAACAGCTGCTGTTCCACAGAGCTCCTTGCTCTCACCACGGCTCTTCAAAGCTAAGGAAATTGCTAAAGTGGTAGCGAATGTAGATGTTAACTATGGTAAAAATGATGAAAAATTGTTACTTTAGTAGAACAAAATAATGAACTAACAATCTAAAAAGGTTAGTTCACGGGAAATGCTCTACTTATTCAATGAAACCTCAACCAACATTTATCTAAAGTTGTAAATTGCTCACGCATGGTTCGTCAAGAAGGTTAATATTAGGAGCCAAGGCTGGGCCTTGTTAGGGTGGTTTTCAGTTAGACAGATTGCCAGCTGACCGAGTAAAGTCTAAGTTAGTAGCCCTAGTCAGAGGTGTTTATTGTTTAATTCTCCGGATTACCTTGAGCTTAAACTCATTTAAAGAGCCATTGCTTCGGTAGCGAAGCGTGAGCTACAGCATTATTATAGCTTCAAGTAAGTTAAAAAGTCTAAAAATCGCTGTCCAGACCTATCGACCACTCGTTTACCCCCATGCGCTTCGCGCCTAGTGACTTAGAGTAAAATTTTACCCTACTGAATCCTGCTGTGTAGCTCACGCGCACGTTGCTTGTTTTGTATACAATCCAGAGAACTGATAGCCTACTTGAAAGTTTCTACTAGATTCTACAAAAAAAGTAGCGGGTTACTATGGACGAAAGCTTTTGACTAAGCTAACAGTCAGCTGTACTGCCTGTCGCAACTACACTCTAACCAACAAGTCAGCAGATCCATTATTGTAAACATTGGCTTTGAGGGGAGTTTTAGCACCTACGATAACTTTATCTAAAGTTGCTAAAACTCACCTTTTTTTCGCCAAATACTAAACTTGTGTTAAAATTGTATTAAAGTTGAATTTAATTGTTAGCTGGCACCATTGTATTTCGAGAGAAAATTTAAGGTGAAAAAGCTCTTGGCGAATTGCACTTAGGCTCCCTCTTAGGCTTATAAGTTTGGCTCACATCCTTCTTAGCTGTACAACTAATCAAAATTTTAAAGCGCTAATAAATTATACTTAAATTAGAGAAATTTATCTAATTTAAGTTAAATTCTTGTCTTCCCCTAGATAGAAGTAATCTTGGTTTTCTAACTTTGGCAATAGTTAAAATGGAGTTTTTGCTACCTCTTTATGAATCTCCTTCGTGTTGAGCCACAGCATCACCATAACTTCAAGGGTGGTGAACTGTACTCTGAACAATTGCTTCGCTAGTGAAGCGTGAGTTACAGCATCACTATAACTCCCAGCGTACCTTAATCTAGTACATAATACACCACGCGCTTTTTAGTCATAGTAATTAAACTAATAAAAAAGTACCACTGCGATACTAATAAGCTGACTGCCATTCTACAGACTCACTCTTCTAGCTATACAAAGGCTTCAGGAATCCTCTCAAGGTTAACGCAAGGTACTATGAAGGGTTACTAGACACTACTGAGTTTTTAGGTTATTGGACTCAGCATCCAATCCTTCCTTGGACTAACACAAAGGCGGATAGTTATGTGTTCACACCAAGCAGTTCGGTGGGGGCTAACATACAGCTATCCCCGAGGGGCAATTTTATCGACCAATTAGCTTGGAGCTTAGGGAAACACCGCTGAATGGCCTAAAGACCGATATAGTAACCCTCTTGAGTCGAAAGGTTCCGTGACTTTAGCAAAAATTATATAAAGTATGCTAAAGGTATTAGCTCTGGATTTGCATTAAATTCGTTGAAACAAACAACTGGAGACTCTGAATATGGTTTTCTAGCTTTGTCGAAAAAATTATCAGTTATCTTTTGCACCTACGTGAGCGCGGACTCAGGCGCGAAAAGTTAAAAGCAGCGCAGTGCTCGTGACATTACACTTCCTATAAATCCTTACATCCTCATCGATTACAACGCCAATTAATACTACATTTTACGCTTTAATAGCTGGAAACATTTGCCAACTAGTGCTGGCATTAATGGAAAGAAAAGCAAAGTAAATTCTCATCAAAAGAAAGCACTGCACTACCCCTCCTCTAACCTTGGTTAATATCTCCTAGGACTGGCCAAGTATTTGGACGTCAACATAAGCGACTAGTAACAACATGTACAATTTCTGCGGTTAAGATTACAGAGCTGTGACTTAAATGCTTTATCACTGGTTGTGTGCGAAGAATACATTGAACCCTGCACTATAAACATCGCTTATAAAAGTATGCGTGCGCCCTATAAAGGCCTAACATCGGCAGCTTGAACATATTGTTGGTAATATCCCAGGTAGTGGCTGTAAGGAGCGTAAATATATGTATAGGGTAAAAATATGTATAATATTTATTAGATATTGTATAACATGCATTAGAACTGCATATACTGATCGCGATGAGGCGAAAGCATGGAAAAATATATTATATTATCATAATTTCGTAATAAAAAATGTTAAATTACACGTAAAGTACGGCACCTAAAAAATATATTTAATTCGGTTTTTTAATATTTTCGAAATCGTTGTTATTTAATATTAAAAATTTTAATAGTAGAACATAACTTCGGCAATTCCTTCTAGCGCTTAAAATTATTCACGATAATTTAGGAAGAGCGAAGGCCTTTGCTAAATATCAAGCTAGTCAGTATAAACCTTTTGAAACTAAATAGGTGCACGAAAGAGGAAGGAGACTTATTTATGAAAGACACTCTTAAATATAAATATCTTCGGGTTTTTACCGTTGACATCTGTGCTAACTCAATTGTTTCTAATCTCAACAGTAGAAAAATGGTGTGTGTATTATATTTTAAATAGAGCAACGAAATTACTGAAACCTTTTCGAAAAAATAATTAATTTATTGAAATTCCAGGTTTTTTTTTAGTCTTATAAAGTAGCTAAAATATGGGTTTAAAAGTTTTTCTTACTTATGATGAGTATCTATTGTCCTATCAGTTTACTATTTTTTCTTAAAAAAGTATCAAGTAATAATTTTTATTAAATGAGGATTTTATTAAACCTCAACTTAATATCCATTGTCCTACTAGTTTGTTATTCTCTCCAGTTAAATAGTGATAACAATAAATTAAGACTTTTTTTGTATATAAACATATATAAATAAACCACTAAACATTTAAGATTTAAATTATAGCCTATCTTTTACTTATTTATAATATGAAATAAAATAAAAAAAACATTTAGATATATGCGTAATAAGGATAAAATTTACTCTTAAATTGTTTAAAAATTGTGCTTACTGGCTTAACCAACTGCCACGTCTCCTTTAGATTAATTACACTTGTTAGAAAAACTTACAAAACTTATGGTATATAAAAAACTTATGGGAAAGTTAAAGAAAATAGAAATTATAGAGAAGACAAAAAAGAAGCTTAAAACTATGAAATTTCAAATCCTCTCATCCATCAATTCAGCTTCAGCTTTTCTAGTTGTTTAAATTTTTCTCAGTTTTTGTAAATTCATTAATGTTATTAAGATGAGTTTAATTCGCTGCGAAAGATCATTAGCGTAAGCAGCTTATAAATAAATTTCTTTTGCGCCTCTCAGAATTATTAAAGAAATTTATAATATTAAATAAACTTTAGTATATTTAAGGAGTTACTGAATTTGTTAATTTCGAAATGTACAAAAGCTTATTTTTTTTAAATTGATTTTATTTTAGTTAGTATATAAAAGGCGCCAACAAAATCTAGTATTACAATATATTTAAAATTACTCCATGGTAAATAACAAAGGATTTTCGGATTGGCTGAGCGGGCGAGAGTAGCGTTGACGAACATAAGCAAACAAAAAACGTTTATTTTTTTGATTTAAAAAAATTTTTAATTAAGTTTTTTTTGCGATAGATGGAAGGAGTTATTATTGCAGTAATCCAGATTCGAAAAGGCCCCGTAAAGCTAATAATATAATCATTTAAGAAAAACTACTAATTTACTATACATTTTTTTAAAAACCTTGTAATAATGAAAGTTAATATAAAATCAGGCCGAAGCTGCAAATCAAAATTTAAATGTTCCTTAAAAATATCTTCTATCATTTTAAAAAAATTGGAGGCCTTAATTTTTCATAATAAGTACTAAAGTGGCTAAGTAACAAGATAAAAGTTTTATTACCGCGCTCATATTCTTAATCCAATTTTCAATGCCCAGTCCAAATTTTATGGACGCATAAATACAACCAAAAGTAAAAAGGTATAACAAACTATAAGTTTCTTTCAGATGGATAATATTTATTAATAAAAATATTTAAATAGGATACCACTATTTAGCTTACCCAAAGCGGTTACACTGTAAACTTTAAAAAGTTGCTTTATACCAAATCGTTTACAAGAATCCTCCGAATTCGACGCGCTTAAATTTAAGTTCTTATTGAGTATCCTACGAAGTTTAGCTGTTATTCTTAATATAACATGAGTGAAATTTTCTTAACTACTGTACCTATAACACTTGCTATGACACTGAATTAATGTATCAGAATATTTTATCTCATTACAGTTTTTCAGTTTTCTTGTTACTAAATAAAAGCAACCAAAACTCTTTAAAGGTACGTGAAATTTCTTAGTGCACATCGCAATCATCTTTTTTAAAAGAAAAGGAGTCAAGCAATAAAGTTTTTGAATTTATTAAAAGCTTGTAAATGTTAAGCAAGGTTTTACATTAATTAGTACTAAAAGAGCTACAAACTTTGAAATATTAATAGCGAGCCCCAATTAACTCTTTGCCCTTTCTCTTGGCTTAACATGGTTTCGTTTAGTAAACTACTCAGCAAACGTTATGGAAGACCAGGTTGACTAAACTGGTAATGAAAATGCTTGGCGGTATAGCAGTATATCAGATGTTTAAAAATATATATATAACAAAAATAATAATACAAGAAAAATTTTCTGTTGTTAATAAAGTGTGAATATATAATTTGACAAATATTTTTGTATACTTTCAGTATTTTAAGTTATGTTTTAAAAATAAATTATTATTAAATATTTTATTAGTAGTTAATTAGGATTATAGCTCTACATAACTGATTTTTTATTACAAAAGGTCACTAGTAATAATTTGATTTTAGGTAAGTAAAAACAATAAATAACTATATGCATGGAAAAATGCTTATCACGAAAAACTTCATTCGTTTTATATGCTGCTGCGCGTGGTACATAAATTAGTTAAAATTATAATAAGAACCTGAACTTTTATAATAAATTCTTACTTCATTATATTTCTTTGATTGTGTCGTTTTAAAAATTTCCCCTTGTTTTATATAAGCTTCTTATATAGTGTGGTTTAAAATTGTCAAAATACTTTAATGCCCTGTGTTCTACGTATAAGGCGTTTACAATATTCTCAGAACAAGTCTATGTGATGTAATAGTATTAATAAAAATAAGTTTCCATTCTATAAAACATTTATATTGCTAATTAAGTCTCCTTTCTGTTACTTATCTTAATATATATACTAATGCACTTGTTTATTACCTTCTTTCCTTTGACTTTTCGTTTTCAAGCAACTTAAATTCCTAATTTAAAACTATAAGTTTTTAGTTTTTTACTTATATTATTCTTTCGTTACCATACTAAATATTAAATCAAAATAAGATTTTATACTTATTCTTTAAAGTTGTTCTCCCTGTGAAAAAAAAGTTACAGTTGTCTATTGACTCAAATAGCTGTCTCTACCTTCATAGTAATTTGTTTTATTCTATAACTTAGTTATTAACAAATCTAAGAGTTTCAAATTAAACTATTTACTAAAAATTTTTTTTTTATGTGACAATTTAAAAGTTAACATTTAAGACTTATAACAAATACTTTGTCACTTCGTTGCTTTCATCTAATAGTTTAAGCTTTACGATAATAAAACTTTTACTTAAGTGTTTAATTAATAAAAGTTCATACAAGTAAAAAATATAATTTAAATCTGGCGTAAAGCGAAAATTTTACCAATACCAATTTTTATAACTACGATTTTTTTAATATTTCGAAAATTAAGTATCTTACTACTGTTTTTTGTTTTCGATTTAATAAAGATTCCAAAAAATCGTCTTTATTTACTGTACAAAGGCCTCAGAGTTTAATAAAGGTTCTTTTTTCTTTGACATAAATATAATTTTGTTTTAATGTATGTCCCTAAACAAACCTATAAAATATTTAGTACCTTCCAAATAATACTATTTAGCCAGCGACGAAAACGGCCGAGTTTTTTAAAGATTTTAAAAAAAAACTTTTTCCACTATAATTTAAAAACAATAGTAGTAACGTGATAATAGTATTAACAAAAAAAATTGGTATTAAGGTAAGGTTAAATACGATATGTGGTAATTAGACTTGAATTAAAGCCAGTGAAATTACAATTATCGTAAAAATAAGCGTTCAGAAAAAAATGAATGTAAGTCTACAAATTAAAATTCTAAGAGACCGTAGTTTCCCTTTAAAACGGGCTAAAAAAATAAAAATAAGGTGCTATATTTTTACTTATTTTGCAAGTCTTATTTAACCCTGTATTTAGAAAATAAATTTGTTCACGTGCAGCTACCCACTCTCTTGAAATTTAAGCTTTTTGTAATAATTAAAGCCGGCAATAGACTAAGGCCGTCATGGGCATTTCATGTGAAGTTAAAAAAAGTATAAATGGTGAACATAATGATTCTCAATCTTTAGGCAATAAGAAATACAGGAAGGATAAGCCTTGGGACACCGAAGGGATTGATCACTGGAAAATCACGCCATGGACAGAAGAAGATAGTAAATATCCTTTGCTTGAAGAATCTTCGTTTGCAACTTTATTTCCAAAATACAGAGAAAAATATTTAAGAGAAGTATGGCCTGCTGTTACTGCGGCGCTGAAACCATACGGTATATTATGTGAGCTTGACTTGGTGGAAGGGAGCATGACAGTTAGAACAAGTAGGAAAACTTTTGACCCTTTTATCATTCTTAAAGCCAGAGACCTTATAAAGTTATTAGCTCGTTCCGTCCCTTTCCAAAATGCTGTGAAAATTTTAAATGATGATTACGCTTGTGATATAATTAAGATTGGTAATATTGTGGGAAACAAAGAAAGATTTGTTAAACGACGGCAGCGTCTCCTCGGTCCATCAGGCTCTACTTTAAAGGCCATTGAACTGCTGACTAACTGTTATGTACTAATCCAGGGAAACACTGTATCAAGTATCGGATCTTATCAAGGATTAAAGCAAGTTCGACGAATTGTAGAAGATTGTATGAGGAATATCCATCCTATATATAACATTAAGGCGTTAATGATTAAACGTGAACTTGCCAAGGATCCTAATTTAAAAAATGAAAATTGGGATAGATTTCTTCCAAAATTTAAGAAGAAGAACGTTACTTCTAAGAAAAAAAACTCTAAAAAGAACAATAATACTATAACAGAAAAGAAGAAATATTCGCCGTTTCCACCAGCTCCGACCTTAAGTAAGGTGGACTTGCAACTAGAGAGCGGAGAATACTTTATGCGTGAGGAAGAAAGAAAAAAAGCTAAAATTTTAGCTAAGAAAAATAAACAACTGGAGAAAATTAAAGAAAAGAAAGAAGAACGCGAACGAGTTTTTCAGCCGCCAGAAACAATGGATGTTCAGAAAAAGTATAACAAAGAATTTAAAATAGCCCAAGCTGAACTCGCTTCAGAAATTAACGTGAAGGAAGTGGTTGAAAATTTAAAGAAAAAAGAAACAGTAAAGCGGGATAAAGGTTCTTTAAACGGTGATGAATATATTATAAAAAATCCAAGTTCCACAGTTAAAGGTAAAAAAAGGAAAACAGCTAAATAAAGTATTCAATAGCCTTAGTTATACTTAACTTTTTTATAAAGAAAACTTGCGAAACAATAATACTGGTTTTAGTTAATACTAAAAACGTTTAATTTAAGTAAAAATTTAAAATTGGTTTTATGTAGTTTACAGTTGGTTTTAATTTGTTATAAACGTTAGTGGCTTTTTATAGACATATTAAAAGTAATATAAGTTAGAAAGTGTTTATTTATAAAAAACAAGTTGTGAGCAATGTTTCGTGAAATGTAAGTGTTTATGTTTATTTTCTAGGAGGTGTGGGCGGATTTATTTGCTGCAAGTAATTAAAAGATTTAATCTTTTTTTCACTGGGCTTCAGTATCTTAATGAAAAAAATAAGTAATTAAATTTTACCTTTTATATATTTACCAAAAAAAGTTGCTTATTAAAATAATGTATACATAAAAGTTTAAAAAAAGATCAACGGGCTGGCGCACCAACTCTGCGGTCCAAATAACGTGAGTAGTATTTTAAATAAAAAAC
>NW_026972515.1:0-28362 GCF_036711695.1 Zophobas morio | reverse complement strand
TACCGCGGTGATAGCGCAGCACGACGGGATCGTGGCGCCGTTGGATTGAAAAAGTTGTAGAAGAAGGGGCCCCTTTTGTTTTTCACATTGGGTTCTGGGTGAATTTTCACTTTACGGGCTCGCAGAAGAGTTTCCGCAGAAGTGGTCGTTCGTTAATTATAGACTAGTGTCAGAAGCGCTGCCCACCTCTATATTGACGGTGTCGTGGAAAGCTCATGAGGGCTTCTCCGAGTCTCTATAGACTTTTAAGGTGTCGTTACCCTTATTGATGCTATTAATTTTATTAAAAAGGTTATACTTACTAATATTTATAATTATTTACTGTATATAATAATTTTTTACCGTTGCATACCGTTATAATATAATTAATGACGCTTTTATGAGAACAATAAATCATCAGATGAATGCTACTACTACTATTACAAACAATTTCAGCTATTTCGTCGTGAATAGACTCGACTTATGTAACCTTTAGAGCCTCACCATCATCTGGTATCACTTCGGAAGCATTAAGTAGGCTAAAATTTTTTAGGTCGTAAAAAAATTATAATTGTAAGTTATATTAATAAAATGCTTATTTCCTTCTTGGAGATAGTTTTTATCCAGTGGTTTTATCAAAATCTAGAAGTTATGCTTTTGTAAAAATTAACTCTTTAAAAGAACTTTATTTATAGCCAATATATTAGAAATGAATGCATGAAGCCCTTCTCCAAATGAGGAACTCATAACTCACGTATAGATAAATAAACAGATGTAGAAAGAAAAAAGTGAAAAATTAAATTGTATGTATATATAAATAGCAAGTAATGTATAGTAAAGAGATATAAATTTACTTGTTAAAAGTTTCCAAATATAAATTAGTATATATTAAAATGAGCGCTAGGAAAATAAGTTTATTAATACTCGCAAAAGTCGAGGCAAGTTGTATTGACAATGGTAAGGACCGCGGTGAAAAATAAGGGTGAGACGGCTTATTGCACAGTGCTTACAAAGAGCTGCGAATTTATGAGGGCAGTGTCCTAATAATTACCGAAAAGAGGGTCGTGTGTCCTTTGAGCTTAAGCGAAAACAATAGTACCAGAACCTCTCTGGATTATTTACCAAACTATCAGCGTGAATATGGTTGTCCTGCTTAAAACTAGTTTAGTTTTGGAAAATCTTACCCACAAGCCTGGATCAAGGTCTCAAGATAGAGTCTCAGGGCACAAGGAAATAACAATACCAATACCATCTACAGATAGCTAACACCGTTTGACAACAATTATTGACTAATTAAAATTGAAAAATATTGAAAAAAATCTATAAAAAGGTATCTACTTTAAGTTATTATTTCGGACCCCACTGAGCATGAGAAGATACCTTAAATATATCAATAAAAATTCGTCTTTTTGGTTTTACTATGTTCGAGAAGGCCGCGGTTTATAGAGCTGATAGATCGACATAATAGAGATAAAAGAAATTTTTTCGGTCTACAGGTCCAGAACTATGGTGTTTTGAGAGAAAAGATCTTCAAAGCTAGTTAATTTATTAGTAGTGTAAGACACAATAAGTGCTTAAAGAGTAATAGTTACAAATAATATGTTCTCAGTTATATGTTACTTAAGTATCAATCCCAAAGATGACTCTCATAAAGCTCATCACTCATCAAAATCAATGAGTTTACATTGAGATTTACCCGAGGAAAGGAAAGGTAGAGTTATGGGGGAAGAGGGGGAATTAGTAATTTCAATATAAATTAAAATTTCACACTTTCACAGACCTTTTTTTAGGTGGTAACATGTAGGGAAAAACACTACCAACCCAAGTAGTGATGATGCTTTGTGTTATAATGTCAAGCTCTTTCCCTTTACTTTTCACAGAATTACTTGATAACATATTAGAAAACCAGTTTTTATTTAAGTATCGTTTAAAAAACTTTACAGAGTGAAGACAAAAATATCTCGAAACCCTAAGTCACCGCGCAAAGCGTGTCTCACCCATAGCACAACGGAGATATGTTCAAGACCTCTCTACTTTCATACCACCACTGGCTCCCAGTTTTTTTTTGCGATTTTTAAGAACAGTCCTATCGAACTAGGTGTAGACTACCGATGTATAATTATTCTTGTTCCGAAAAATGCTCTCGTAAGCTTCAGGTGAAATATTGGAAATATAGTCATTATGAATTGGACTTATCCCCTGAGGGAAGTCTCACACTGGCAACTATTTAAGCTAAAAGACACGAGGTATGCTTAACTCTAACAAGGCTAAAAGTGAGAAATAACATAAGGCACTAAGCTGCTACTTCATTAGTAAGTGGGACCCCGAACTGGCAATATATTGCGTACTCAGTCATGTTCATGCTAGTGAAGACATTGAAAACTCGGTGAATTCTCTATATGAGCCATGGCAGGAAGTTATATTCGATTGCAAACCGCGTGATAAAAAGCAACTACTTATTAAAAAATAAAAGGATTTAGTTTGCATGTAAGGTGCCTAAAACAGATGTCTCCTTTACACCTTATTAAAAGATGCAATTTTTTAAAGAACCTTGCACAATTATATGATATATAGTCGGAAGTAGATAAAAGATAAGTTAACACTTATAGTAAGTTTCGCTATTGTGTGGGTGTACACAGATCGCATATGCAAAAAAAAAAGAAGTGTTTATTAAGTTTAATTAAGCTAAGAATATAAGAGGGATCTGCGAGGATCCTCCATTACAATTACTTATAACTAATTTTTCTTAGAAAAAGTAAACTAACACGACTTTTGACGGATAACTTTTCCTTATCGAAGTACTTTGTTTTTAATAACCTTATGCATTGTTTAGACATAAACCTCAAAAGATATAAATGGCCGCTTTTATATTTTAAAATCAAGAAACACGTCATATCTCCTATCAAATAAGAATTCCACTCCTTAATCTTAACCGCTTTGTACTTAATGAAAACATAACAGTTTTTAGCAAATTAAAGTAAACCCCTTTCTTTTTATTTTTTATTGAATAGTTTAAAATAAGTTGGAAAAGCAAGCTAAGTAGTAATTTCTATTAGATAATCACGAAATAAATTAGATGTTACCTTTCTTTGCACATGTATATGTACCACTTTTATGCTGTTACGTTTCTTCTATAGTTTAGAAAAATAAACACATAATAAGAAATAGTAGTGGAATGGACGATTAAGAGAAGACTTCATTTGGTCTACAACCTTCAACTAAGAGGTAAAAAAAAAATTATTTTGAAGCATCAAATAAAAAAAAATCCGTTGGCTCTCTATTACTATTAATCATTTAAAATATACTTTAAATAAGAAAAGTAAAATCCATTTCAAGATTTCAAGTTTAATTAACCTCTAAATCGTCCTTATGTTTATATTTAAAAAAAAATTTTTGTATTTTGTTGAAACTTTCTTTATAAACACCAGCACAAGTACGATCTTGGCTGAAGGGCAATCATATATGAGATACACTACATCTTAGGATTTATACTAATATTACTTTCCTCGTGTACTAATTAAAAGTTAAAACTTACTTTCTTGTTATTATGACAACTGCAAAAAAAAAAACTTATCAACCTATAAGTAAACATGATTTTTTATATATATAATCTTAAATTTTCCAGTTAATAGTTATTAGTAAAACTAAAATTGATAAAACTTATACTAAAAAGTTTTTTGTGGAAGTAAATGAACTTAATTTTTGTTAGTACGACTGCTGCAATACTTTTCCAACTATGGTTATACATTCCTACTTTAACTACCTCATATAACTTCGTAATCTTGAAAAGTTAATTTTGTTAAAAAAAGTAGTTATAATAAAATTAAGGCTTCTGTACTTGATACATTAATATAAAACGCTTAAGCTTAAATTAAATGATTCACTTACTACAGGTATAAAATGCTTTTTCTAAGGGCCTACTTACTAATTTTTTTAAACAAGTTTTTTTCTTTTTTTTATGTGTTCCAACCAAAGTTATATTAAACAATCTTCATATAACTTTCCAAAGAAAAATTAGTCTTTTTATTGGTCTTAATTTTCCTAATTTCAACTTTACACTATAAAATGCATAGTTTTAAACTGTATTGTATTTAAGATCTTTGTTACAGTACTAAAAAAGTTAATTCCAAGTTCTGCAAGTCGGCTACTACCACAAAAAAAAATTAAGTAAAATAAATCCCTTTATTAATATTGCATCTTCCTTTTTTCAAGTAAAACCATCGAGAAATTTTTTATTATCGCAAAGCAAACCTGAGAAAAAAAATATTACCCAAAAATTTCTGAATAATTATAAAAAATTAAAATTGCAAGACTTTAAACGCCCTCAAGTACATTATTAAAAAGATTATAGATTAAACATACACAATTTTAACGTTATGAACTTGGTGTATTTACTTTCTGTTGTACATTTAAAATACTTTTATCCGAAACTTTAAAGTAATAGAGCCTCAGTTATTTAAATGTTTTTTAAACTAATAAGTTATATAAATTCAGATAAAAAACTAAATTAGTTAAAAGACTATTAAAACTCTCACTTAAAGAAGCTATTCATTTCAGTCACTGACTGTAAATATTTTTCTGATTAGCAAGATAGGTGAAAATTTATAAGATAAATAATGTAGAAAACTATAAAAAAAACTACATTTTTACTAAAAATAATTCTTTTGGAAAATTTTTTTGTGTCTCTTCAACTAGCAAGACAAGCTTTGCAGCCTTAAAAACTTTTTTAAAGTGTTCAGCAGTTCTCGTCATGCCGCCATCTTTAGAATCTGTTACCAATTGCGTCGACGACACGTTCTCTTTAATAATAATAAAGCCGTTTTGTTTTAAGCCCAGCTTGCACCGGATCAAAAAAGAAACGAGATCAGCTAAAAATTGTTACAATTTTTTTTAGGATATATTTAGAAAGTAAGTTAAACTTATTAAAAGAATTAATGACCATCAGCCAAGTAATTTACAACCCACTGAATCCAAATAACGTCATAAAGTGCTTTTTGAGGGGTAAACGTTTGTAAACTAGAACAATACAATGTTCCGATCTAACAACAAGTAATAAAAAAAAGTACAAAAACGGATAGCTACGTAACCACAGACAAAAAAATTACCTACAACTTTGAAAGACTCGAAGCAAATATAAATATAAAGTGCAATAAACTAACTCTGAAGTTAATTACTTTTTCTGCAGAGTTAACATATTTTGGAACTTCATCTAAAAACTTTTGGCACATTTCTACCAAGTCAACTTTATTATAAAGTTGAACAAGAAGGCCCTGGGTTACTCTACCAATACCAGCACCACAATCCAGTGCTCTGTCATAACAGTCTAAGAGTTTTTAAACAGTTGATACAAAATTCTTGTAAATAAAATCTATAAGGTATCAATATCTTAAACCAGTAATATTGAACTTTTTTAATAAGTTTTCCAAAAAGTTTTTGGAGCTTCGAAGATCCACTTTAGTTAATTCTGGGTAGCCTCCCAAAACGCCTTCAAGGGTGGCAGGTACTTTCTTAACATTCAATAAAGTTGGTTAATAAAAAATGATAGATTTTTTTGTAATCTTCAGAAAGTTTTTAAATAAAAAAATTGACTACTTTTGTAGTTCGTTTGTAAAACTTATAATAAAACGAAAAACCTTCCAGTACTCGCTGGCTTTGTGGTGCTTGACCGAAGAGTCCATACCACAACCACTCTTTTTAATATTAAAAAAAAAGGTACATTATACTCTCCCTTTAAATAACCTTATAAAAATTTAAATAATAAATAACTCTTAATGTAATGTTCAAAGTAGAAAGCAAATTACACCTCCAGTTGAGCCTCGCTCATCGCAGAAACTTTAAACCCAATTACTTTTTCACCCGGGTACCTATAAAGGGACTGCTTAATATTTTTTGGGTTATTTAGGTAAAGTCTTTTGTATCAAGAGTTAACGTAACAAAAAGTATTTTTAGGTTTTGAATATATGAAGAAAATGGTTTCTTTTGTGTTACAAATTGAGTTTACAAACTTTAATTTATGCAGAACATACTATAGTGGCGTCTCCTGCAAATTTGTGTAAGCGAATTTTAAAGTGCACGCTGACAACAAGCGAATGTTTTTAAATCCAGAGTTTTTTATCTTAACTATACCAAAAGACCTTCTCGCTACCACCTTTTAGTACTTTCGTTCGCCTAAAAGTTAGTATAAGGAAGCCTATATTTAAAATTATTTAAAAAAATTACTCTCCCTTGCTTTATTGAAATTAGCATAAAAGACATATATATATTATTGCTTCATAGTTTGCAAAACAAGAATACTAATATGAAAAAAAAAACTCCAATATTGTTATTATGGTTGTGATACTATAAAAACTGAAAACACTGACAATATTTATTTTTATAATTTTTTTTTACGAACGCATTTAGCCTTTAAAGTGAAATAAAGAGGAAAGACTCGGAAAAACTTTTATTTAAATGAATAATTAGCGTTAGTCTCTGGTTATATAAAACTCTACCATTGCGCAAACACAAATGAAAAATATTTTTTTCTTTACAGGGGCTGTTGCATAAATTTTTATTTTTAAAAGTTAGCTGCTCTAGTAGGTGGAGTAAACAAATTTATTGGAAATATAACTTATCACGCTCAAGTAACGTGCATCTGTTGTCAAGACTTTTTCATAAAAAAGTGGAAACATTTTTTTAATTGCTTTTATGGTTTTATGAATTGCGGACGGTTTAATTTACATGAACGTTATTATTTACACTTGGGTCGCAACACCAATCTTTACAATATAAGGGATGGTTTTTTCCTTTTTTTTCCACCTTAGTGCTAACTACTTGGTGGTGGGTGGTGTGCTCCCAAAATGGTGAAAAGCTAACAAACCAAAAAAAGCTAATTGTAGTCCTTTCAAATTTTGACAAACCTTATATTATATATATATATCATTATCATTTATATTATATATAATTAAATAATGGGTTTTTATTATATCCAGTATTATATATAATAAAATAGTTTTCAAACCTTTCAAATTATAAGAACAACATATAGGAATGGTGTTTAAAATTATTTGAAAGATAATTTTGGAGTTTTATTATAAGTATATAAGGAACTTTACACATACAAACGTCTCAAATTACTTTCATATACACTTATAAATCTAATTCTAATAGCGATAAGTTTACAAATAAAATAGTAACAATATTAATAAAAGTAGTAATAACATTTTTTAATAAAATAATAAGTGAAAGTACTTATAAAATCTGAAATGTCCTTTATTTTAAAAGTTTAATTAAGGGGGGGATAATACCCGAACAACCTTTGCAGTAAAGCAGTCGATTTTTTAGGTCTCCTGACATGGCATTTTCTACCCTAACCTAAAAATTAAATAAAATTAAGTAGACAATCAGATTCAATTTTTTTGGCTGCTCTTTCACCTTAATTACGTAGTGTTAATCAATGCTGTGTATATACCAAAATAGAATAAATTTTAAAAAGACATAAAGGTTCTAACATTCTAACAAAGCTAGTAACTCTTGCTCATCACTATTAGTTAAGCCAAAACTTTTAAAATAAAAATTTAGATGCAAACGTTATATTAGTTGAATATTACCCTTGATCTTCTAAGAGGAATTGTAAGATTACGCTACTCCTTGGTAAGGCCTCATATGGCGCAAAAAATCAGAAATTTTGTGTTTAAATAAAATCTTCGCCTTTTTGCACTCCAAACGTTAGTCTCTTTCTCAGAAAGATCCTTTAAACAGTTAATAGCAACACTAAGTTTAGCCCTATAGACCGAAACAGTAAATCAAACTTTTCTTCTAGGCAATCAAGCCAGCGTATAATCTGAGCTAATGTTACAAAGCAAAAAGAACAAAAATCTTGTTATTTATTAGATGTTAATTCTATCTCCCCATGCTTGTAGTCAAAGTTGAACTGAAGCACCTATAACTAGGATGTTAAATAAGACAGAGGAAAACAGTTTTATTGAACTCGCTTTATACTCGCCCCTAAGAGCAGCTTAGGGCGAGTGAAGTTGTTTATGCTCGTACGCTCGTATTTACAGTAACTTTAAAAGCAGCTCTACGGGAAACCATAAACAATGTTACTGTGCACTTGTGAGCTTGAATAAACCTTTTAATTGACTGAACGGCGCCCAGTATATCTGTTTCTTTAAAAGTGGGATCGAAGTAAACTTAAGGTAAATGAATACAAATGCAGTTTTAAAATAATCTTAGATTAGATCTCTAGTTAAAATTAATTAAATCGCAAAGCGCAGTTGCGTGAATATTTTTTATTACACCATGCTGTAAGTGGATCATACCATCAGCATTTTGGGCTTTAAAACGGTAACTAATTTTTTTGTAATGTTAGCTATGTGCGTTTTAACTACATTAACTCTGATGGTACATTACGGATAGTGCGCGTGTATGTAAAAGTTAGAACTAAGATTATGTGTACATACCATGTGTGATGTTTTTATATGCGCGTGCACGCAATCAGAGTAGAATACCATAAATAACGTACTTGAAAAAGAGGTTAAATCTTCCGGAGGGTAGTGTAAGTAATCCAAAAAGAGTTCTATCCCCTACCTTTATTTTAGCACATAATGTTAAAGCGCTATAGTTTAATTGTAAGAACTACATGAATGGGGGGTTTTAGAATAACAGTAAAAAAAAAAATGATTATGTGGGGCGTGTGTCTAAAATAGGGGAGTGGCTTCCACCCTCCATTAATAGAGGAAAAGTAGGTTATGAAGCAAATTATAATACACGCCTGTAGTAAGCCAGTGCTATAAATGAATAAAATAAATTGAAAATCTTCCCTAGGCGTGAATGACTTAAGAGTATGACCGTCAATACCAGGGATAAAAAAGCTCGCTGGTTAAACTAAGGACTTAATTGTTACCGGATAAATTAAAAATAAATATAAGAACACCGACTGAGAAAAGTTAGAGAAATTATACAACATAATTTTAATGTTTTCAAAAAGTTTAATATCCACGAGTTAATTATAGCTTTCAAGTTAGTTCAAGATAAGTAGTGATCCCTCCCATAATAAATTTAGTGACCTTTTATGATAAGTTGCTAGTGGTGGCACGGCTTATTTTGGCACTTAAAACTAGCATAGCTCTTTAAATCTTATAGTAAAGAGGATTATTTTTTTCTAAGAAAGAGTACTCAAATAACTTAAGAAAATTAGGACTCTGAAGCTCAAAACGCTAAAAAATGGAAACTTTAAACAATTTCAATTACAGAACCAGCGATGTTGTGTTAGATATGGCCGCTCAGTAAAATAAAATTCAAAAAGACAAAGTGTTGTTAAAGATGAATCAACACCACAAAAATAAATCTAAAACATAATTCATGAAAAATACAAGGGAATAACACCAAGAAAACAAAAAACACAAAATACATAAACACGTCATTACCAAACTTTCTCATATAAACAAAGATCAGAAAATTGACTAAATCATATAAGAATTTTAACCAATGAAAAGGTTGGTTTAACAAAAACTAAATTAAAAATTTATTTTGTACCTACAATATACAAATACAAAACTATAAAACTAAAAATTAACTTTTTGTAAGTTGGTATAATCCGGATTTTTTAACTTATAGAAATAGATCATCCTAATGTAAAGGGAATAAATGCAATCAGTGAACGCCTCCTGCAAACTATATTATATTCAAATTTTATTTCATAGATATTTGAAAATTTACATCTTTGGTTGTTATTAACTTTTATAAAAAATACACTAGATTTTAGGGCAGGACCAAAGGCGCTGGCTTCCTTATGAAAAGCTAATTAAAAGTTGATCCCATGTCAGGAACAAACCGTCGCATCGAGCTGTGTGGGCAAAATGCTTGCAGAAATAGGTAAAGAAAATCTTAATAGGCAATGGAATTCTTGTTGATCTGCTAATTAGCTCGCAAGTTTAAGTTTAATATATGAATTTTTATATATTAGATTATGCAAGCATAAGAATATCAAGATGAGTTGAAAATCCTCCGAGCTTAACAAAGTTACTAATAAATTTTAACCGATCCATATAAAAGTAAGCATATATATAGGCTTTTATTTAAATTATTAATTGATATTTCTAATTTTGATAATTGTTATGACCATTTTTCCTTTCATATATTTACTTTATTCAGCCTTTTAACTGACTTATAAATGGGCTCTACTAAAACTGGAGTAGCCAAAGCTATCTTTTTAGAGCTAAAATAATGTTCACTCACTATTTTTTTTTCTTAGCTCATCATTTTTATTAATAAGTAAAATATTATTTATTTCAGGGAGTTTATTTTAATTTACAAACGAAGTTCTCTTATATTTCTGTGTTCAGGAATTTCAAAGATGTGAAGCATACGATCTTTTTGAGTGCACCTTACGAGTAATATTTTAAATTGGCAAACCAAATTTAGTTAACTGTGAACTAATTAACTTGTTCGGCTGTTTTTTCTTTGCTTTATCGCTAACAACTGCAATAATATTCGCTTTAAGAAAAGCGACACCTTTACAAACGTTTATAAGCTGTTTCAAGTTATTTTCAGAAGTTTTATGAAATATTTTTAACCTTCCACGTTACAGTAAAAGATTTTATTTTTCTTTGACCGAGGAAAATCAAAGACTTGGAAATATTATAACAAAATTTAACATATAAAAAGTAATAATTGCATACCGGCTCCATTTTGGGACCAATCTACATCTTTGACCTATTCAGTATTAAATTTTACAAACAAAAAAGGGTTACGTTGCAAAATAATACATTCTCGATATTAGCAATCCACACACCGCTGTCCTGTTGCGAAATTACCTTATAAAAATTATAATAACCATATAATTTTTATATAAGCCTTAAGAAAAGTATTGTTAAACTGGTTTTTTAGTCGTAGCTTTAGATAGCTCTTTTGGAACCTCTTAATTCAATTTTATTTAAGTAATTTTTTTTTTAAATTTACCGCAGCACGCTTAAATTCTCGTGAAATTGACAAATCTGAATAATCTTCGAAGTGTAAATATCGAGGCAACTCGCTTTTCTTAGTTACTTCCCAACTAAAACCCAATAAAATATTGGCAAACTCCATTGCTTAAAAAAAGGCCAATACAAGCAGTTTGATTGGTCAGTAGCAGCTTTATAAATAGCTGTAAGAACCATGCCTCTTCCCTTTTTTCCTGCTTTTCCGCCTTCGCAGTCGTTGCCTATCACGTTTTTTAAATATTTAAAGAAAAGTAATTTATTTTACTCACTTAAACACCTTCACAGATAAGGTAAGCTGTCTTTACGCCATCTTCTCCTCGAAAGATTTGAATTCCTTCTAGACCTAGTGGACAATACATTGGTTAGTGGACATTGGGCACCAGCACTAAATCATAATTGAGTTAAGCTAACCTTTATTTTTAGTTTTAAAATTATATTCAACCCTGCAACTTTCCACTAGAGTGTAACTTTTTTGGTCGGAATCTATAGAAATTTCAATAATTTTGGCTTTATAGCGTGGCTTGCGGTTAGCTTCTTGATGCCGAAGTGCTTCTTGTAATAGAAAGAGATTTCCGCTAACACTGTCATAAGATAGACCTGAATTTAAATTATTCTTTATTAGCTTTTTATTATTAAGATAACCGAAAAAGATAACAAGTGACCTTCAAATTCTGATTCAACTGATTCTCTTGAAAAGATATAACTATTATCTGTTAAACAAATTCAAATTGAGTTGAGTAAAATGTGCACTAAGATAATATACCGGGAGATTTATGTGTAAAGTTTGTAATTTTGGCAAGAAAGGTATCAGAATCAAATACAATATAAAGAGAGGAGTTTAAAAATATAACACCACTGGCCTCATAAAGACTTTCTAAATAAAAAAAATTTTAAAAGTTTCAGGAAAGGATAGTGTAATAAAATAAATAACGTAGTAAATATTAATACCTTGCTTAGGTAACAGATCGGTTAACTTTGTTTCCTCTAAAAGTTTAAGTGTCTGCCTATTTTCTCTTTTTAATTCTATATTAATTGTTACCAGTAAAAAAATTATTTAATATAAGGCAAACATAAACCTTTCTCTAGGACAATGGGTTTTAAAAAAACCAGAATAGAGCAAAGCCCAATTGTAGTAAGCAAAAGTGTTATAACGAAAATAACCTTAAAAAATATATTGCTTCATAAATTAAACACAAAAAAATTCTTAGCATTCTTTAAGTAATTTTATTATTATAGTAATATAAAGCAAACTGCTGGTGTAAACTAACTAGCCTTATTTATATAACGATGTTGTAAAGCTATTGAATAGTTAAATAGGTTACTTGCATTGGTAGTAACTTCATTATCGCTTATACAAGTAATTATTTCGTAACTACTTTAACGATATATTGTCTAAGATGGGCTAAAAGTTAGGAAGCAAACTAAAAGGTTTACAGCTGTTTACTAGACCGTGGGAGACAGAACTTAGAATTGCTAAACAATACAGTTTGTTGAAATCAGTGCAACTTAATTTCGGTTATACTAGAACTTTTCTTTGATGGTTTGAATTTTAAATTAAAAAGAACAATATAAACGGTAGTATATTATTAAGTTACAGCAATCTAAGTCGCACACTTTAACAAAAGAAATAATTTTTAAAAAGGAAGGAATTCACAAAGGTGGTTTGTATTAAGAATTTATAATAAAATCGTCCAAGTTATATGCGTACTTACCTAATTAAAGTAAGTTATAGTGATAATAGTAAAAAATATTTTAAAGTAGGTAATTTAGTTTTAGTAAAGTTTTAGCTCAAGGTAAGAGACCTAAAAAATTTATAGGGCTACACTAAATAAAATTAGCGAGGGAAGTTATCTACTATCATTTTTTTAAAAAAGTACCAATTATTTAAACTTCTGTCATATTAAACAGGCAAATATACAAAGTGTTCTATTATACAAGCGAATACAAATTAAAGTAATAAGGAAAAGGTATTAGATAGAAAATTAACTAAATATTAATTTTATAGGAAACAACCTTCCCTGTGGACATGAAGTTTAAAGTAAAAAGTAAGTAACTGTATCTATATGCACTCCGCTCAATGTCCAAGCACTAATTTTAAAAGATATATACCTGGCCACCATCCAAGAGGAGAATGTAACTTGTGATAAAAAATTTCTATTTTAGGAGTTAATAAGAAAACAAACTGACAGAATTTTTTAAAAAAGAAAAGAGAATGAAGAAAATAAAGCCGTTAATAAAATAAGCTTTAAAACATAAAAAGTAACGAAAGAAAATAGAAAAAAAAACTGAAGAAAGAGAGAGTAGAAATATTAAAATCATTCTTTTAAGATTAGTAAAATATTTTTTAGCCCGAAATTATTTTACTTGCTTTCAATAACTCACTACTGATTGAATTTAATATGTAAACGTGGAATGCATATTTTTTGGTCAAATTCTCCGTTACATAGATTTAACATAAAAGTATATATCTAAATGTAGGAGAACAAAAAAAAACAAAAGGCATGAAAAAGAATAATTAATAAAATGTTGATATTAAACTTTATTATGTAAAAAAATGCAAATCTATGTTTTTTTAATTAATTTAATTCGTTCCATTCAAATGCAAGTTATAATATTTTGTTACAAAGCATTAAACCCTATATATAGATTACCTTAGATTATCTACTATAATACTGACTAAAGTTGTTGTTTAAATAATAATGAGTTGTTTCTATCGCTCTAAATTATTGTATGCATGAAAGGCCACGTTAATAGCTTTCCTTTCGTTAATTAAAAGCTTCATTATACACTATCCCCTTTTAACTTAGCGTATAAGACGCAATAACTATTTTTTGTTTAGCAATTTTAACCGTCGACAAATTATAGAAAATAATTGCAATTCTAAAAAGGGTCGTTTTTCGCGTAAAAGGGCACTCTATGGGCATCCTAACCTCAGAATTTTCTTAGACTTGATTCCCAAGAGGGGTTAATGGTCTAGAAACCAATCTCTCTTTTGAGATTTCTTATAAAGCCTTAGAATTTTATGAACTTGACTGTCTCTGCTCAACGAATTTACCGCCTTACAGGGCATGGAATATTTTAAAATATGAGCAAGTCTAAAAAATGTTAAACTAGCTTATTACATGGATACACAAGTTCGCATAAACCTACTTTTATAATGATATTTCTGAATGTACTCTGCTGATAAAATAAGTGTCAAATAAGAAGTGTGCTAAAAGCCTTATATACTATTTTTCCTTAAGAAAAAACTCTTCTAGCAAACTAATTGTGTGCTTAATGACCCACACCTTTTTCTATGTGATAGTTTCTTTTTGCAAATTTTTTAATAGCAAGCTATGGCACACCCGAATCTGTAAGTGTCCTCCATTCGCCTAAAGCAGGCGGTGTGAATTATGCTATATATAGTGAAGTTTGGAACCTTTCCAGCTTTGTTTTAATCTCGCTTTCCTCTAACACCACTTGCAGTAGGTTTATTATTAACTAATAAAGCTATCATTCTACGAGAGAGTGCTTGAAATAAACTTTTAAGGACCAGGAAATTAAAGCATTAAGGGTTGAAATTTTATTGAATTTGAGTCAGTTCTTTATTATTATTTATTATAATTGTTAAAATTATTAAAAAGTTTTTGTAACAAAACCACTTTTTTGGTTTTAAGCCAGCAGCAAAATCTTTTAAACTAAATTTTTTACATAAAAAATTTGCACCAATACTTTTTTTTTTCTACTGGTAAATAATAAAAAAATCAATAATATGTTAATACACGAGTTAGAAAACTCCTATGTAAATTTAGTGCCTAACTGACAAATGCTAGTTACGAAATTAGGAGGGAAACAGTTAGGGGCAAAGTTAAAAGTTATAACTAAGACTTAAGAAAAGGAAACAAAACAAACAGAATTTTATTATTATAAAAGCATCTAGATTTAATGTGCAACCTTTACTGCTTGCGGTTGAGTACCAATTTCCTCTATTAGTAAAATAGTAGTTAGTCGTTCAATGGAAGTTCAGGTCCATAACTTTCTCTTGCAAATCAGGAAGCTTGGAAGTTATTAAGTATTAGTCTCAATACATTTCTAATTTAATGCTTTTTATGCTCATAGAGATCACTTGGCTAAGAAAGGCCAGAGAAAAACCCTAACAGCTAACAGTCAAAAATTTATGGCCAGTAACAATGCAAACTGGCATCTCCAGGTGCCTGTGCCTGTGACTGCTTCAATCTTAGCATGTGCCCTTCCAGCTTTATTTTTTTACTTGAATCAATTTTAGGTACAGGCAACGCATTTTTTAAATACCCACAATTTTTTTTGTAGCACTTAAATATTTAAGGCTTATTAACTAAAATTTAGAGTCTGATTATGTTACCTTCTTTATAATAAAGCGCCTTTTACCTAGTTTGTCTTTAAGTTCCTTTTTCTTCTACCGTTTCTAATTTATAAGTCCTTTATAAGTTCTGTCCTCTCCTGTGCACAGCTTTGCCTTAGTTGTATCTTAAGTTCTTAGTTTTGTCTCACCTTCATTCATTTTTTAAATTTTTATTAGTTTTATTTTTTGTTTCTTCCGACTTATCAGTCCTTAGTTCTTATAGAATTCCTCTGCGGGCGTTTACTATCTTACAATCTTAGGGTAGTAACAGGGGGCTAACTCCTTTTAAATTTTTTTTTTTAGACTAAAAATAAAGCCTCCTGCCTAGAGGGCTAATAGGTAAAGATTCTATTCAAGCAAAACCAAATAATACTATAAAACTAAAGCGTTAAAAAAATACTTAAACCAACTCACTAAGGGTATCTGCGAACGCAGAGATCAAGAACAAAAGGCTAACAACTAAGAAAAAAAGCTTGCTACTTTTTTGTTAAAAAATAGGGCCTTATGTGGATATACATAACATAATCAGCTAAAGTTATAAGCAACACTTAAGTCAATAAACAAATATGTAATTGCTTAATTAATTATTACGAAAAGACGAAGGAGTTTATGATTTATACTTTCGCTTTTATAAGCTAAATTAGTTTAGAATTATTTTCACAGTTTCTGTTACAACTCAAGACTGCTAAGTTCTATAACTGAAAACATGCCCACTAGCAGCATTAATTATAATAATATTGGTAAGATGTGCTAGCAATTAAGTAGTTAATAATTCGAATACTCCTAAACTATCGTTTTTATAAGAGGCCTAAAGAAAATGTAGGTTAATTAAAAAAAAATTAAACAAATTAGTTGGAGCAATAAGCTTTCTACTTTAACTATGAAATATATAAATTATATTTATTACAATATATTAATAAAATTAAATCACAAAGAAAAAAAGCTTGGATTTATTTACAAGTCTATGTAAAATGCAAGTACACATTCTTTAACCTTAGAAAGTAACAAAAATCTAAGTTTTTCTAGTGCAAATATTATTACTACCAAACTGAGTATTACTTAATGGCATCCGGAATAATACAAATTTGTGTAAACTCCGTGTAGGTCTGAAGCAAAGTAAAAAACACTTTTCTGCTTTTCGCCTGCACACAAAAATTTAGATACCTTAAAAAATTTACGAAATTTTAATTGAATTACTGTCTTAAAGAAAGCACTAAAAAAAAATGATGCGCGTGAAATGTGCCTATAGTGGTTTCTAAATATCATGGGCTATCAGTATGTAAGTTTCACCCCTTTTTTCAACTTATTTATTATGTACTAACATACTGAATTTAGTAGTATACCGCGTTACTTTACACTTTTTAATGTCTCATTGGTTCTTGTTACGATGAGGTTTATTTTAAATATTTCTTATTAAGTTCCAAGTTTGCACGCTAAAACTGCCTTTAAAATTTTGTTAAATTTCAACTAAAAGCCTTATTTCGTGTTATACTTTACATGTTGATACTATATTTATAGTGGCATAATTGAGTTGTTGCGTAATTACTAACGTAGTAAAATATGTTTATTACGTTAAATTGGTTTAAATACCATACCACCACGTGAAACACCATATGAGTTCTTTCTCTCTGCTCATCGACTAAAATAAAGATTTTTTAATCTAAATATACAAGATCCTAAACGTAAAATATTAGACAAAACCAGCAACAAAAGAAGGACAGAATAGTTTTTTAAACTTATTAAATATCTACTTCTTGGGGCTTTAAGTAACTGCCAGACGGTGACAAGTCACTGAACTTGCAAATCCAAAACTTGGTCGAGATATATACTTTTTGTCTATTTAACGGAAGAAGAAATATGCTTATTCTCTAAGTGTTTAGGGTTGACCCTCATTCTTGGTCTATTCTTAACTGTGCTGTGCTTTCCAGTTCTTATCCATTTATAAATAAAGCTTTACACATATGTATACTATACTTTTCCCTCCATATATTACTAGTCCTTTTCTGCTTTATAGCTAACAACTTTGACCTTTGGGTTTTATAACAGCAGTGAAACTGTTTTACAAATATGTTTAATTATATATTAACTAATTTTACGCTAAACAGACAGGTAATGAACGCAAACTTTTAGTTCATAATTCTTTTACACTCAAGATTGGTAACTAATATAAAACCACGGTTAACAACGTAAACCTCACAAATTATTGTAAAACTGGCCTTAAAAAGTAGTTACTATATAATTAAGAGCTCTTTCTGTCGAAATTAACCGCTGGCTTAAAAGAGGATGCCCCCAGTTGAGGGCAATTAATCCGTGAAGGTCGACATCCCCCCTCACTTTTATTAAGGATACGTTGTACAAGGCCCTTTAGATCCCAAACAAGGGTAGCTCAGATTTGCGGTTAATTTTGATACTTACTAAGTACCTCAGCCTTTTACTACAAAACTAAGGGCTAGTAAGTAAAAAAGGTGTCTCTCTATCACCAAATAGCTATTTTTTTTTTGACAGGAAAATTTTAAAATGAGGTTTTTGTCGTTTACTACAGAAAATTTCCCTAACTTAAAAAAGTCCATGACAAAATACTTGATTTTACAGAATTTTAAAGCTATGTAGACCGAATATTTTTAGACAAAAGACTTAGCTGTTTTTTTAAAACATCAAAAGCTTAAGGATCAGAACTTTTTACTACAGTATAGTTATTAGTGTTAGCTCTATTTTTCGCACTGCCTGGTATACGCGGGAGGATAGCAGGTTTTGCACTGGTATTAAAAGCGGACACTTTAAATTACATTGATAAATATATATGTTGGCCCTTCTTAACTAAATTTTTTTATATGAATGAGCTAGAAGCATATATTTGTAGTTGATCAAAAATTTCGCTGCGTCAATGCATATTTTTTAATATAAAATACAGCAAGTCTTATTTTTATATACCTTCATTTTATTTTTCTTAAAGCACATGAAACTTTCGAAAATATTATAAGTTTTGCTAACCAGTTCTATGTGATGAGCGACGTTTCATTATCTTGTTTAAAAGATAACAAGCAATTAGAGGTTTTCACTCATTGTAATTAGTGCATATAAATTACTGGTCTGCTTCTTGGGTTTACCAGAGACTCCAGCTAGTGAAAGTAGTAAAAATAGTATATAACTTCTGTCCTTAAAATTTTTTTGTGTAGTCCTTCAGTCACTTAGAGAGTGTCAGTGCACAAATATAACATATAACGCATAATAGAAGCAAGTAAACCACCACTACGGCTTTCGCCATGTAGTTTCGCTACAACAGCGCCGTGCCGATAAAGGTTAGGAGCACCAAGGGTTTTAGTCTCACTTTTTTTTTTTTATAATAAAAGGTTCTTGCATTGTATAATGATAACAATACCTATCTTGCAGCGTGAATGGGAGCGGAATTATGTAGCACTTAATACTGCGAACGACTTACAAGGTGAGTCGCTTATAAAAATTATTAAGAAGGACTCTTTCCGTTTCATAGAATTTTATTGATTTTATAAAAACTTATGGGCGTGCTTTCAATGTTAAATTTTTGGACAGTAGACATGTGTCATGAGTGGTTGGTTAAACAATAACGCGATAAAGCAAGTTAGACCTTACGAAAAATTTAATAACTTTTAAATTAAAATTAAACAGTTTCATATTATAACGTTGATAGCGAAAATATTTTGGTTTTAGTATAACTTTACTTAAGTAACGTTTTTCAATATCACTTGGAGGACCGCTAAATATATTACGTGAACAAATTTTAAAGAGTATATAATAACTAATTTTTTCTTGAAGACCGCCTACTGCGTAGGACTTTTTAAAACATTAAGATTAAGTAACTAATATGATAAGGACACTCAAGAAGATATCCTCTACGAAACTTACAGAGGATTTAATTGCCTCTTATCAATATTAGTATTATATTTACCCTTTTCAAATAACTTATTTTTTCCTTAAATTTAGCGGATGGTTAACCAATAAGATACTCACTAGCAGCAACCACCACAAAAAATAAAAGATCATGTAATAGTTTTATGCTAAAGTAAAATTATAATTAAGAGTACTCCATCCCTAAGTCTTTATTAAGCGACTTGATAATTTAATTTTTTTTAAAGTTTCAAACTACGCGCTTGTGACATACTTGAAAGTGTGTTCAAACACCGATCACGATAAATAATTAGAAAAAACGACTCAGCATAAGTTGTACGATGCTTCTAAGTGATTGAGAAAAGAACTCGTAATAACTGTACTGAATGCGAAAAAGTACCCAAAGCATCAAAGTAAATGAGACGCAGGTCAATAAGGAAAAAAAAATAATATTCATGATGCATCCAAAGTAAGGCAAGTCATTTAAATTTTTATTAATACTTATTAATTAAAACAAAAATATGCTATCAAAATTAACTAATTACTAAATTTAAAAAAAATGGAGAGGAGCGGTAGAGGCAGAGACTTTTCCTCTATAACAAAGTGAGAGTCGTGCAAAGCGTGGCGTAACACGTGTTGTGTTTGTGAAAGGGCACATGGCATAAGCACGTGGTTATAGATAAAAATTGTAATAAAAGTTAACTTTATTATAAAACTTTATTTATTGGTTCATTCGTTGAAAATGATAGTAGACGATTTTTGTAAGGATTGAAGTAGATAAAGTTTTGTGAATGTGTTGGCCGCAAAGTTATCAACCTTTAATAATAATCATAATATTCATAATAATTATAATAATCATAACAATAATCATAGTAATAATTAAAAATTAACAAAATAAATTGTAAAAAAAAACCTGTAAACAAAAGTTTGATATCTGATTGTATGTTAAAAGAGCATCTAAACGGTTCGGCGCTATGACTGGCCTGGTGGCATTAACAAGCGATTCTGATAGGTTTAAAGGAGGCAGTCCCTCGGCGGTTCGCCTCTCATTTTCCTCGCGAAGACGGGAAAGATCTTCTTGGGCTTGCTGCTGGCGGGCCACGTGGCGGAGATAGTACTGATATTTGTTTTGGTCTTGCGTGAGTATTTCTATTTTTATTATTATTAATCCAAAAAAAATTTACTTTTATATATAAATAATATAAACATTAATATACTTTATAATATTTCTATTATCACTACTTTACAGATAAACTATTTATCTATATATCCTTTCAACTTATAACCAAACGTAATAATAATAGTATTAATAAAGTAATATTAATAGTAGTAGTAACCAGAATGATAATAATAATAATAACCCGTTCCATCTATAAGGAGTTCCAAGTTTTTCTCAGTGAACGTGTGAAAAGCAAGATTGAGCTTATTGAATATGTCAGGCTTATGGCGCGGAGTCTCCAATTCAGCCAATAGGGAGCGCGCAAGAGGAGAATTTGTAATTTCTATTGGTAATTCCTGAAAAATGTCCTCGTGGGTAAGCCCTTATTCAATCAATATGATATCAGTATTACATAATTTCAAATAGCAGTGAATATTAACTGCACTAGTTATTATTCTAATAAAATTATAAAATTTCATTCAATATAATTAAAAAGTTGCTTACAATAAAAAAAACAACTTGATTAAACGTTTAGAAATATAATAATCATATATATAATTGACGTTTAAAAAAATATATTCTAAACAAGTTAGAAAAAACCATGATTTTTAATTATCGCCGGCGTTATCATAATCAATTCTGAATTATTTGCTTTAAAGGAATCCATAAATTTCTTAGAAAGCCGAAATGCCCGAAGAGAAATTATTCCCTGCTGCGAGCGATACGGATCGTAGACAAGCATGACCGACTGGCTAATAGACGACTGATAATTATACTGAGCGTTGATCATCATGCCGTTCAAAAATCCAAGATAAGTCGATTGGTACCTAAAACATATGTAAATGTTATAACATTTTTAAAAACCAATATAAATAATTTACCAGCCGATAGCATTATTGTCGATGTTAATCTCTTTTAAACGAGACATCATATCAAGCTGAAATTGAGCTCCTTATAAACAATTCGAAAGAAGAATAACATTAAATATATATATAATTTGTATTAAATTATTTTTCTATGCCTTCTTCTTCTTCTTCTTCTTGAGGAAATGGAAAACAATTAGTAACTTCAAGTCTTCTGTCTACGTCTAAACCTAATAATTGACCGTGAACAAGTTCTGGCAAACTTTCTGTGCAGTGCTTCATTATTTTTATAACGACCTTACAAATGCACGAAAATGTTAAAACTCCATAAAAAATAACTTTATTTTAAATAATTATTAAAAGAATAAGCCAAAGTTTAAACAAGAAACACTCACCAAACCGTCGATTTGTACTATTTCCAAAGAATTTTCAGAAACTTCCGTCATTTTAAAAAAATCTATTTGAAATTTATATATTGATTTTAAAAAAAATAACTAAAAGAACAAATATTAAGGAATGATTCGCTTTAATTAAAAAAAATAAAAAAAGAAAACGAGGGGATAATGTTGAAAGAAAAGGTAAGCGACCACGTGGGAGAAATCAGACTACCTTACCGCCATTAAGCATGCGATTCTAGAGAAAAAGTAAATAGTAGTATATAAATTTATGACATAAATAACAAAAAACTCTTTTTTATTAAGGCCAAAATACTTTGTTTTATTCTGTAAAAATTATACACACTCTTTATCCCTTTAGTATGTATAAGAGCAGACGAACATTATTGTTCAGAGGCGAATACCTACTTAATGACCAGGGTGAAGAACTCGCATGCAGGAGCACTGGTAAGGGTGAAGTAAAAATTATGTTACAAGAACAAATTATTATTACTTTATGGTAAAAGACAAAAATCTTAAAATTATAGAATGCAAACACGCATTTGTATGAGACATGGTAGGAACTTAAAATTCCTTCTTTGCCTAACCTCTTAGTGCTCAGACTTTGATGCGTTTTAGTGCCTAATGCCAGTCGTCTGCACCACCATGTCAAGAGTCGGCATTAATTAGGAAATCGTTTTGACAGTTGCAATACAAATTATTTGGAAAGTTTTTGGGACTGACAATTAAACAGCGCATTTACGACATCAATATTTATTTCTTTCCCTGCTATTACAATGCTAATTTTTTTTGGGCTTTCCTTGGAGGTCGCGGCCTTATTAAACGTCTCAAGCAATTTTCGCTGGAATTTAAAGACCTTACACAACTCTTTAGAAAGACATTTCCTGCCTTAGAAGCAACAACCTACCGCGGAAACTATTGGTAATTCGGGGTGCATTGCTTAAATACGTCTACACTTGGTTTCGAAAATAGCAGCGATATGGTTTGAACAATGAAGAAAGTTAACGCGTAACGTCCTAAACTGTTTAAATTCCTTGACAGTTTTGCAAGATTTTGAGGTGCTTGACCAGTAAAAGATTATTCTCACAGAAAAGCAAAAAAAAGAAAAGACGAAAGAACGTAGTATATGTCTTACTTTACCGGCTTAAACTTATAGTATTTTTTATTTGTAGCTATAAAAAAACCGTAATTTACATTTAGTGCATGTAGATATGCTTATCACAGCATGTTATCACTTTATATATATATATTATATTTTAAATAATATGGCTTTGTGATTCTAATAACTCGTTTAAAATATATGCGTTATATGCGTTACATCATGTTCGCCTCTTGCAGGGCAATCTTCCTGTAAAGAGATGCCATACCAGTATGACTTTTTCTGTTGAAAGGGTTAGCTTTAGTAGTGTTTTTATTCGCTTCCTTATAAATCTCTATATTGATTTTAAAAGCGGGATCTTACTTTAAATTTGTTAGGCAAGGTCTTGCTTATAGCATTTTGTTCAAATTCAAGAGATAAGTAATGGTTTTTTTTCGTAATTAATCTAAACTAGGCAGGGTAGAAATTAATCAAAAATAATATACTCCGTTGTAGACTTATAGTCGCGAATGTTCAACTTAAAGCGTAATAGTAGCATTTTTTTTATTCCTTTTTTTCTTAGTGATTTTCATGAATCCACACCAAATAATTTTGTTTAGTGTTATTAAGGTATCCTAAGATTTGTACTAGTGACAGTGACTTATTAAGCTTTTAAAGGGATTATAGCTTTATAAAATTTATTATTATTTTCTTATCAATATATTATTGTATAAGTTGTTCAACATTTTGGTTTTAATTAAAAAAGAATAAAGTCCTGAACCAGTAGTGGTAATACATTAGGGAACAACACTGCATAATGAGCATGTTTTTATAGTTGAATGTTAGAGTCGCAAGGTATATGGAAGTAGGCACTTCCTTTTGAGCCAATTATAAGTCAGCTTTTAGTTTTACTGCTACATCTCGCTATAGCACGTTACTAGACAAGATATACTTTAACCAGTTTCAAACTATTTTAAAAGCATGTAGAACCTATTCATGCACACAATCAGGATAAGCTTAGCTTTCGGGTCCGTTTACTTAGATCACTTGAATCAAATACACTTAGCTACTCTAATTTATTTAAAGTTAGTCGAATAGATCTTCCAGACCCTAGATTAATACCGCAATAGGATCAGAGGACAAGCAGCGTAAATTATGGTATATCATCATCATTAGCAACTGACGATTATAACTATTAAACTAGTAAAAAAGGTGTGACCCTTACACCACTATGTAACCGGATGATGATATAACCTCCACCCATCAGAGGGGCTCTGGCAGCTCCTAAAAAGACTCATGTATGTACGAGGATTTACCATATAAAAAACGTTTTTCGAACAGCGCGTTAAGCAACTCTAGAGCTCTTTAAGTAGAACTACACCATGCAACTCAGTAGACAAAGCACGATAACCATATTTATAATCGTTGGTAGTGAAAATTTCTTGAAAGGTAAGATACAAGGTAAGATACAAGGTTAAAGTAAAGAATAGGAGAGCCTACTTTGGTGTTTCAGCTCTCTCAGAAAGCCATGACCATAGAGGCTTCTTAAGGAGCACATTACCAATCCATCACCTCATGGCTTTGTTCCATTCCAGGTCAAGAATGACTCAACATGACAATCAACGCCGAGGCTCGAGCAAGCAAAGCCACTAATGCCTTTAAGCAGCTCGCTGTATACCCCGAGCATATATTGTGAATTTTACTATAGGCTTGTTGCGTACAAGCTGTGGTACGTTATGAGCCTAGGGAAGTTGTGATAAATAATTTTTCTTCCTAGAAGAGTGTACTTGACTATAAGGATACTCGCAAGCTATGAAGCATCAGGACTTAAAAACACTATAACTAGGAACCTATATAGCTGATAATGTTTTATTAAGATTCTCGAATTAACATATTTTCTGGCTGGGCATAACTTTTTAAATTATTAAGGCAAAAGTCTAACTCAACTAGATCACCTCAAGGGGTCAAAGCTAAGGAATTTCAGTTTATCCTGTTAGGTGCAGACCAGGTCATATACTATGTTTGCGTTGCTGCAAGAGTTGCGGATGAAGGCTAATTTTAAAAGGTCAAACTAACAAAAGCTCTATAGATAATAATAAGCTAAATACATTCCAACCACTCGTTATTGCTAAAGTATCCAAATGTTAAAAATTATAAGCAAGATTGCTTCCTAGCTTAAGGGCATTAGTCTTTACTTGTTTTAAGGTTGAAGTACGTTGCTTCATTTGTGTGCTTCTGAAAGATTGAAGTTAATTTTATATATAAACTGTTAATTAACTATTTTACTACGTGAGCTATTTTAGGGAAGATCAGTATACTCATGTTCCATTTTCTAAAGACAGCTACTTATTTCACCCTAGGCAAAGGTCAAGCTAGTACTTACGATAATTTTTTCCCTAACTTCAAGGTAATGCCCTACCAAAGAAGACCAGGAAGCTCCTGCGGAAAGCTACTACCCGCAGGTACGCCATTTTATCTTCACAGTATTGGACGAGTTTTTATTTATCTTGTGAGATAGCTCAGTAGATGTTATATAATATAGGACTTCCATTGTTGCCTTATATAATAGCTTATGGTTGTACTTCTCACCTCTCATAAATTTTTTATCATTTCTTACAAAGTTATTCTGGACAGGAAAGACTATAACCAGTTGTAATCAATATAAGTACCAAGTAAATTAACCTAATGCTCAATAAATTAAAGGATAACCAAAATTACTTTCTGGTTTATAAGATTATTACTAGTTTGTTTAAATATATTATATTATAGCTTGGCAGTAGGTTGTTTCACCTTGGTTTCTAAACCCCTTCACACGTGCCCAAAAGTCAATGCATAAGTAATACTCCCTGACACTACAAGTTGAACCATAAGAATGAAATCGAACTATGAATGTTAATATAAATGTTACTGTTAAGGGATCAGGTTATAGCACTTTACAACTTTCGCGCTTTACTAATATAATAATACTTCAGTTGAACAAAACTAATTAACAATTTAGAGCTGCTAACTAACTAGGTTCTTCTACTAAAGGAGATTAAAGAAAATATCCCCCGCTGGAGGAAAGAAAAGAAAGTTTCTTTATTATTCGCTTACGCTTCTTAGCTTAGCTCGTCGGGACTATAAGCGTGAACTCCTGGATCCTTCAGTAGGAAAGACCATGTATAAATATAGACCCAAAGATGCTGCAGTAAGTCGGGCAAGGATGGGTGCTGAGGAATTATTAATTAATAGTGTTCTTTCTATAATATTGAAGAAAAATTTCTGGTTACTATTTTATATTATTGTCAACGTGAATGCCTCATTTGTATTGCAATGATTAGAATCGAAATTTAGCAATCAATGATACTTTGTAGCAGCCGTACTTTCGTAGCCCTAAAAATTCCAATAGAAAAATTTTCCTGACTCCTTAAAGCCAAGGAGAGTAGCATTGATTTTTAAAGCACTCCTTTTTATATGTAATGTATAAAAAATATGTTTGTTAAAAGGAAATTTTATTTTTAATTCAATGCCTTCCTTGGATATTTATCTAGTGTGTACAAAAATTATTGCTATCTCTGCAAAACAACGGGTTCAGAAGAAATTAACGTCTACTAAAGCACATTCTAAAATTTTTTTTCAAACTATTAATTTATAAAATAAACATTTAATAGCCTAGGGGTTCCTAATTGAAGGCTTAATTTATAAACTAATTTGTTAGGAGTGAGTTATTCTTTCTCCTTTAGATTATATTTAAAACTAAATTCTCGTCATGAGTCTCGCTTATTACTTTTATAAAAGCTTTATAGACATCGAAATGCATCGGAACATATTAGTTAAACTTGTTTTATACAGTGCGTATTGTAGAATATAGTTATCTTGTAAATCATTTTAACGGATGTTATAAATAAATAAGTAGTTAATAAACTCGTACCTTTTTTACTTTTAACTATTTTTATAATAGCTATTTCAGTTATACTAATCTTATGGCGTTCATTTTAATAAATCTAGTTTATGTTAGAAATAATGTTATACAATCAGAAGTTGCATTAGTATTAACAATTAAGGCATTCAGTGTACTCGGCTATATAGAAAAATTGCTCAGATTTTTAATAATAATGTTTCCTAACTTTCTAATATTCTTTTCATATTACATACTAACATATTTTAAACTAAGAATAGTTAGGTTAATCTTATTTACATAGTAAAAGCTCGTGGTGACCGAACATTTGACGATTTTTAAACAGGTTTCAAAGATTTTGCTAACGTTTTCTATTAAGAAGTTCCCGTTACACTTGCCAGTATATTTTTCTATGTGCTACAAAATTATTTGTTTATCTATAAAAACTTTGTTATCTTTAAGTAAAGCAAAAATTTTTTTAGTGAGGTAATCTACCGAGATAAAATTATGTTGCTCTCAAATAAATTTTTGCCAATGCTACTATTATATTAATATTTTCTTTGTTTTTGGTTAATGGCTTATTAGTTCTTAGACTTTCATAAAATAGGAACCATTTTGAAGTCAATTCATCCTCGTATTTGTTTAAGTAATGAAACTGCTTAAAAGCGCCCGAGTTTCTTATAAAATTTACAGATTTTTCAAGTAAAAGAATACTATAATTATATGTGTTGAACGCTGCAGTTTTTACAAGGTCGCTGAAGGGGTTTATTTGTGAGGTGAACTTGTAAGTTGTACTTTTTAGATGTACAGTGTGGAAAGTTTCTTAGCTCAGTTTTGTCTGCCTAAAGTAGTACGTTAAGGACATTTTTATTTAAAATAATTAGAATTATAACAAATACTGTAAAAGGGATATAACACATTTAACTCCGAATAGGTGTAAAAGGACGGTAGTTTTTATAATAAGTTTTCAGCTATAAACCGATAAAAAAAAATTGTAGGTAAATATTTCAAGCACATAACTTTTATAAATTTAGTATTTAAAACATCATCATTATAAAATATATAAAAATTATATTTATACTTTCAAAACGAATAATATAAACACTAGTAAAAAGAAAACCATCTTTTTGGTAGTAGCACATGGCGTCCTGCTCGCATATTTGGTAGTGCTACGTCTAACTTTAAAGTTTTTAGTTTTGCTTAGGCCCTTCGTCACAACTGCTAGCTTGACTATCATATTTATTGTTTCTATTATTATTAAATTGCATAATATTCAGCATGTAGTAATGAGCGCAAAGCGTAATATTGATAAGCCTCAAGAATCTGACAGTAACTTTTTTAAAAAAAACATAAAAGGTTTTTAAATTATTAAAAGTATTTTTTAAAGTATCAATAAGTTTTTAACTTCTTTTCCTTAATTACCTCATAAGATGAAATATACACTGAAGATTATATTAATTTCCTTTATGCTTTGAGAGGTTTGATAATTTTGAAGATCTTTATAAACCTATCTAAAAATTAATGTTTTAGTAACAAATGGAACTATAAAATATTAATATTATTTTTACTTCAACTGTTAATACAAGCAAAAGCTTTAAGGATTATTTTTATACTTAAGAAAACCTTTCTTTGTGTAGTAAAAGTGTATATTTTAATGCTTTACTTACAAGTTTCATTAATTAGATTCCGCTGCCTTCCTCCAGTTTTGAAGAACAACATTTATCTTTTCTAAATTATATAAAAAGTATTTATAATTTTTTTTTAATATCATTAATAAAAAGTTAATAAATTATTAAAAAAAATTTAAGAACTTTTTACTTCTAATT